>NC_091207.1:28892820-28910320 GCF_040958095.1 Procambarus clarkii
ATGTAGAATATCGCAACATAAATACTCTGTAAGACATGGCCAATTGTCTAATGCTTTGTTTGTGCATTTGTCAGAAAAAGCTCACCAAATTGATTGGGAGAGTGCTTCTTCAATAACAAATTGTAAAAGCACCTATAACAGAAACATAATTGAATCTGCTTTGATACAGATCACCAAAGAAAGTAATTTGAATATTAGCAGTGGTCTATATAACTTAGATCCATTTCTAATAGATCAGCTAAAGGGCGATTTAAGTAGAATCATTGAAAAACATTTGTCTCACTAATTTATTGTATATATTTACTTCTTTATGTTATAATTACCTATATATTATGCTTGTATGTCTGCTGTATCAGATGGGCCATTGGGCTACATCGGATGTGCCAATTGGGTGCATCTGATGGGCCAATGGGCCGTCTGCGTTGTCCAAGTATTGTACCTCGCCTTACTTCACCACTCCTTCCTGCCTATTTATACCCATCACTCGATCTGTAAAATGACCTTCTGAAGATGTATTTAATATACGAAAGTACTTAAGGAAATTTCCTGTTTCATTTTTCCTCCGTGGTCTGACATTGTCATATATATATATATATATATATATATAATATATATTATATATATAATATATATATATATATATATATATATATGTCGTACCTAGTAGCCAGAACTCACTTCTCAGCCTACTATTCAAGGCCCGATTTGCCTAATAAGCCAAGTTTTCCTGAATTAATATATTTACTATAATTTTTTTCTTATGAAATGATAAAGCAACCCTTTTCTCTATGTATGAGGTCAATTTTTTTTATTGGAGTTAAAATTAACGTAGATATATGACCGAACCTTACCAACCCTACCTAACCTAACCTAACCTATATTTATAGGTAAGGTTAGGTTAGGTAGCCAAAAAAAACTAGGTTAGGTTAGGTTAGGTAGGTTAGGTAGACGAAAAAACATTAATTCATGAAAACTTGGCTTATTAGGCAAATCGGGCCTTGAATAGTAGGCTGAGAAGTGCGTTCTGGCTATTAGGTACGACATATATATATATATATATATATATATATATATATATATATATATATATATATAGGTAGGGTTGGTTAGGTTCGGTCATATATTTACGTTAATTTTAACTCCTTTAAAAAAAAATTGACCTCATACATAATGAAATAGGTATCTTTATCATTTCATAAGAAAAAATTAGAGAAAATATATTAATTCAGGAAAACTTTGCTTATTAGGCAAATCGGGCCTTGCATAATAGGCTGAGAAGTGCGTTCTGGCTACTAGGTACGACATATATATATATATATATATATATATATATATATATATATATATATATATATATATATATATATATATATATATATATATATATTGTGGGATATTTGGGGCTTGAATCTAATTATTTAAATATTAATATAGTAAATTAAATTACGAAGGACCACCCGCTTTTATAGTAAAGAGGGAAACTGAGAAAAATATGATCATTAGATAATTCCTAGGTGAACCAGTAACTATGGATAAAATGCTGGAGAATATGATCATAGAAATAATTAATGGGCTGTATAATTAAATGAATCAAACCTCAAACACCTACATTGGGGGGTTATTACTGGAACTCAGTACGTCCAGGAACTAGTGTGGTTCGTTCACTAATCCAATGTATAATAAACACATGTTAATCCAATAAACAGAGTTCTGCATGTAAAAGAGTACAGATAATAAATGAGAGGAATACAAAGGAATCTTAGCTTAATGACGATTCCTTAGAAGTTAGTCACGACGCTTCCTCTGATTCTCCTGGACTCGGCATGGAACACTAGGAGTCGATTAACATGGGAAAGGACAGCTCGGAGAATTCTTCTCACACGCTGCAAAATAAATGTTTACAGTAGCAACAAATTAAACTACTGGATTTCTATGCTCAATAAATTAATATTAATGGTAAATGAAGGATAATGACCTGGGATTTATTGTTGTTATACGTCGTCATGACAAGCTACCCAGCTATAAATCTACACCCTATCAGATGCATCAAATAAGGATAAGATACTTAGCTAATATTGGCACTGTGTAAGTTTAGGCTTGCCGAAATTCGCGTCCCAGGCTCTGGCCTAGCCTATCCTGGATAATGACGCGCTTCACTGGCCGGTCACGTGGAGTCACAAAGAACCAAAATTTAACAGGTTCCGTGAATGACATTGACACCAGGTGAAGGTATTGTCTGCAAGGCTCTTCACGCCTCACAGTGGCGACTTTCTTCTGGAGAATGGATAGCGTTTACCCCTGATGACTGGGTAATGGCGTCTCCTCGTGAGCAACCCGTGAACAGGTCCGCTCGGGAGCGTTTCAACACGCGCACTGGCCTCTTCTCCCGCACCGCTCCGCGTCCCACGTTTATTAACCAAATTATCATTATGGATATTATCATTTCTCGCGGTTGTGCTTGAAATGCTCGGGTTAGGACGGGTTTATTATTTGGAAGAGTTAAATATTATTATTTGCCAGTGCTATGATAGTAAACGTATAATGGAGAAGAATTAATGTCTCTCCATGGCATTCACGCGTGACGTTAATTTTTATTACTAGATATCTGCTATAACTATAAACTCTCTCTTTGGCTTTAGTTGGAGGTCAGTTTATCTGTAATTAATTATCACACAGAACACCGTTTGTTATAGAGAATCGAATTCAATTCTCAGGCACATTGGATATAAATGTGTTTATTACAATGAAATCTGACGCAATACTGGCGTCGGGTGACGTAAGAATTCTAGCCTATTGTACAGATGTAATTATTAGTACATGTGAATTCTACGTTGTGTTAATTTTACTTACTACAATGATTAGTAGAATTAGTAATAACTAATGAGAATACAACAGTGTTGTATTCAGTGTTGGAAATTTCCAACATAACTCCGGGGGGAGGATTCTAGGGTCGTAGTGTACTGTGGAGTACTGACCTATCCCGAAGTTGAGATTAATATTAGTATATTAGTAGGTTAATATGTTAGTATGTTAGTACACACATAACGAACGTCCCGTATTTATCAAGGACTTACAAGAAACTTAAGTCTTGCTAATTACATGTCAAATGAAACATGTTGTTTATAGCCTACACAATAATTAAAGATTTTAAATCACACCATTTAAACAACAGAATCTACTGTGATGGGAATATCCTGGGTCATAGTGACTTGTAATGGTTTGTTACGTGATATCACACCGCAGTGTCATCATAGTTATTTAAATGGGATGTGAAAGGAATTACTCTTGTTCAGAGTTGTAATAGGCTTGCAAATTCCGCCTACATTGTTGAGCAGCAGCTCTAGTGGGGTGGTTGCTTGGAGGATCAGAATTATCGTCCTCGGGAATTACTGGGGAAACTGGATCTGGCTGATATTCTCGCTCAGTCAATTCAAGGGGAACCAGCTTCTCTAAAGTTTTTAGAGTAGTGTTGCCTCAGCATAAAACTTTAACTACCCTCAGGACACCTTGATGATCTGGATGAATGGCAACAATTTTGCCTATGGGCCACTCTGACCTTGGTCCATCACTGTCGACTAGTACTAGGTCCCCTGGTTTTAATTGCACTTTATTGTAAGGGCTTGAAGCTCCGTAGTGGTACTCTCGTAGAGCTGTGAGGTACTCTCGAGTCCACACCTCATTCCACCTGTTAATAACTCTGGAGAGATGCTGGTAGCTTTCCACCAAGTCTCCTCTGGTCACATGTGACGGGTCTACAGGGTCCTCTTCGGCTAAAGGGATGAGAGGGCTCAGTAGACCTCCATGGATCAAGTGTGAGGGACTCAGAGATTCTCTCTGGGTGAAATCATCAGACAGGTAGGTTATTGGGCGGTTATTGACTCGCGCCTCGATTTCCACAACAATAGTTTGGAGTTCGGAGTAACTAACCTTTTGTCTGTGTAGAGTTTTCCTTAGACACTTCTTGACTGTGCCTACCATTCGCTCATAGAACCCACCTTGCCAAGGGGCTCTCGGTGCTATGAATTTCCAGTGACATTGTCGTCTCTGTAGGACCGACTGGACTTCTGGGTGGTTCCAGACTTCTCGCAAACAAGTTTCTCCTGCCACAAAATTGGAACCATTGTCCGATATCATTAATTTGGGACAAGATCGGCGAGCAGCAAATCTGCGGAAAGCCTGGATGAAGGCTTCAGCACTCATGTCTGAAGTGACTTCTAAATGTACGCCTCTGGTTGTAGCACACGTAAAGAGACAAATGTATGCCTTCACTGGTATATTATCTGGGTTACCAGTGAGAAGTAAGGCTCCTGTGTAATCAACACCAGTGGTTTCGAAAGGACGAAGATGAACCACTCTCTCTTCTGGGAGTGGTGGAGGTCCTGGGTAAGGACATACTCTAGCGTCGTATCACTTACAGATTACACAAGATTTAATCATTGACTTAACTGTCTGACGACCTTGAGGAAGCCAGTACTTTTGTCTAAGGTCGGTGAGAGTATCTAACACTCCACCATGTAAAGTACCATATTGATGGTGATGTAAAACAAGAAGTTTAGTGATGATGTGGTGACGAGGTAGAAGAATTGGATTCTTGGTGTCCAAGTCAATTTTTGCATGAAGCAAACGTCCTCCACATCTTAGTATATTATGAGTGTTGGCATCATACCAGATACCTAGAGACTTAGTTAATTTATCTGGAAGATTTTCATACCCGCTTCCATATGTCTCTTGTTGTGCACGTTTGATCCAGTAGAGGATAGGATTGGGAAACTTATGTCGAATTCCTATCTTAGCAAGAAAATCAAACACATGTGCAGTCACTCTTAATAATTTGCTTAAGTTAGAATAATGGTGAGGATCAATGGCTAATGTTCGTTGAGGTTCTGATTCTTTCATGGGAGTGGTGATATTGGTCACTATGACTTGTGGCTTTTGTTTGGGCCACTGACCACCAACAAGCCATGAAGGTCCATTGAACCACAGCGAAGACTTGACAAGTTGTTTTAATGTTAACCCTCGAGATAAATAATCTGCAGGATTGTCCTTAGTAGGAACATGTCTGAATTTATATCCAGCAGATAACTCATGAATCTGCCTGACACGATTACTGACGTAGGGAGTTTTGTTGTTGTTGTTTCTTACCCATTGTAAGACTGCCTCGTTGTCTGACCACACTACAATCTCACCAAAGTGGATATTATTGAGTGTCTTTGCCAGGCAATGAGCCAATCTTACTCCCACCAGCAATGCAGTCAACTCCATTTGAGGCAAAGATCTCTTCTGAATGGGAGCAACTCTTGCTTTAGATATGAGCAAAATTGATTGTGCACTATTAACTAAGTAGGCTACTGCGCCATATGCCTTGCCAGAGGCATCGCAGAAAACGTGTAAATTGGTGGGTAAGTTCGGTCCTGAAGCATTACGAGGGAATTTCAAAACGCCTAACTGATTAAAGTCCGTTGAGAGTATCTGCCATTTAGCTTGTAACTCACTTGGTAACGGATCATCCCATCCCATATGTTTCTGCCAGCACTCCTGCATTAGGAGTTTGCCCCTTATTAATATAGGACTAAGTAGGCCTAAAGGATCAAATGGTTGACTGACAAACGAGAGCAGTGTTCTCATGGTAAGGGTTGAATTATCAGTTTGTACTGACTTGACATTCATCTCGTCAGTACTGGTGTTCCATTCCACACCTAGAACCTTTAATTGATTGGGTACCTGATAACCTGGAAATTCTTTCTCGATTACCTGGTTGAGCAACTCATTATTTGAGGCCCATGACTGTAGTGGCATATTGGCTCCTAATAGTTCACGGTTAGCCTCATGGTAGATTTCTATCAGATCAGCTTGATCATTAGTTGTCCCCTGAAAATTGTCGACATACAAGTTGTCGCTAATGTCTGCCTTATAGGGGCTGTTTGATTTCCTCAAATGCGTGTCTAATGTTGCTTGCAAAAGAAACGGTGAGGACGTAGCTCCAAATAATACTGAGGCAAAACGATAGGTGATTACTTCACTGTTAGGATCCTGTGGATCCTTAATCCAGAGGAATTTTGTGTAGTTACGATCTTCCTCCTGCAAACCTACTCGGAGGAAAGCTTTGCTAATATCAGCAGTATAAGCGAATATACCTGTGCGAAATCGTAACAGCACGTCATGTAGCCTTTGTGTTAGGCTAGGTCCCGTTTGGAGACATTCATTTAAAGACACACTGCTTGGCTTTACTTTAGCACTGCAGTTAAAGACAATACGAATAGGTGTTGTCAATGAGTCTTTCACCACAGCGTGATGAGGTAAATAATGACCTATTTTTCGGTCATCGTGTTCAACAACTTCAATAAATTTACTGTTAAGTTGTTGTTGGATAAGTTGATGATACATGTTCAGTTTGTCTGGCTGCTTCTGTAGTCGTGTTAATTGAGACTGCAATTGTGAGGCTGCCATAAAATAATTAACTGGAAGTTGTGGATGATCCAACTTCCATGGGAGTCTTACCCAGTATTGTTTATTTGCATAGACAACTGTATCCAGGTATTGCTGGTAAGTCCACGTATCATCAGGACTTGGTTGTTCAGGGATAATGCCTAAAGTGTCTAAATCCCACAAACGATGTATTGGTGGGTCAGACTCGATATCCTCAGATATTTCCCTGAAACGTAGGGGTGACTGTTCCAAGCCTAGTCATGCCACTATTATGTTATTAGATTGTTGGTTTGTGGACGCTGGACCTTGTCTGAAAAGCACCGGTCCTGTAAGCAATTTGCCTCCTGCAGACGACAACAAATTCATTCCATGTTGTCTAGTGCATCCAGTTATAAACTTGTAATAATGATCCGTGCCTATAAGTATTCCAACATCTGTGAGGCAGTCAGAATTTATTTTATAATCTGCTAGCCTCATGCGGTTTCGTCTAAGATGTCTCGCAGTGCGAGCTAACCCAGTGACTTGTAAGTCTGCAGGAAGTTTATCGACTACTACCGCTTGTATTGGACTAGTAGAAGATCCGAGTCTTACTAATACCTTAACTACCTTGTAGTCACGAGGTCCACTATTTGACAAGAAAGCAGAAATATTTAACCTCACACTTTTGGCAGGCTTTAAATTTAACTCATCTACTAGCTGTTGTGTAATGAAGGTTTTCTGTGAACCTTGGTCAAAAAGACCTCTAGTGTTAATTCTAGATCTTCGGTTTATTAGTCTAAGTTGAGCTGTAGGCAGAGTAGTATTATTGCCTGACTCAGTAGCAAGTACATTTACTTCTTGATGCACTTTGCAATATTGCACTGCGGTAGAATTCGTGGAATTCTCCCCAGTGGTCATGGTTGGTGTATAAGATTTTCTACATAAGGCGTAGTGATGTACACCTTGGTTGCATCTGTTGCAGGGACGTAGCTGCACTACACATTTTTTGGGATCATGGGAGCCCATGCACCTGGTGCACTTGCGTATTTCTTGTAACCTTTTAATCCTAGCATTATAAGTAGGATAAACAGAGCATTGGTAGGCAGTATGCCCTTGATTGTAGAGCAGACACCTTCTCTCCTTGTTTGACTTGTTCTCTTTAGTAGACAAGTCATTGGTTATCTCAGAAGGAGACACCGAATATGTACCTACATTTCCACTTCTTTTCCCAGTGGATGGAGTAGTTCTAGATGTAAATTTATTAGACTTATTTAAAGTCTGTTTAGATTTGACAGAAGTGTCAACTTGAGCTGAGTTACGATGGGAGTTAGTAGAGGAGTTTGAAACTTTCTCCCCGTCTTGGTTGGCTCTTTGTCTTTCGACTAAGGTATGTAGACCTTCTGTGATTTCTTTCAAAGTTAAAAAGGTCTTATTGTACATTGTACACAACTTATCTAAAGTTTCTCTTGGCAATTTTCGCTTAACAACTACTTTAGTCATCCATTCAGCTGGCTGAACTTGGACTTTAAGGCTTAAGGCCTTGAGTAAAGACTCTAACTCTAGTCTGAAGGTTTGGAGAGAATCTGTGGAATTATTGGCAGAAGGTAAATCTAGCAATTTTTGAACTAAGACTGTAACAGTTCTCTCCGTGTTATCGTAGTTGGTTTTGAGCAATTGAACAGCCAATGTGTAACCATCACTGGTCAGTGTTATATTAGAGATTACTTTCAAGGCTTCATTTCTTAACAAGCCTTGTAAATAAGTGAATTTGGTGGTTTGAGGAATGTTAGCTTTAGAGTCTACTGCATCTACGAATTTACTCCAGAAATCATCCCAACTTTCGTTCTCATCACCAGAGAATGTGGGTATATTGATTTGAGGTAGTTTAACCTCAGGATCTGTACGTGCAGCAGAAGCTACTGTCAGCTTGTTTTTAGCAATTTGCTTCTTAAAGGGTAGAAGCTTAACTCGTATATCTTCTTCATACTGAGCTAACTCATCTATAACCTCCTCATGTTCACTACTTTCTACAGAAGTTGAGTGAAGTTCTGTCAAATACAAATTCATGTGTTGCTTAATATGGGCAAATTTACTTTCAGCAACTTGTAATAAATCTTCTAACTCAAAGTAATCAACAGTTGACTGTTGTGACAGATTTTGGCATTTATTAATCTGTCGGGTCAAATGACCTTTTAGACCGATAAGGGTCCTTTTCATTTTGGTAGCCGTGTCCATTTTGTTGGGTAAAGGCTGATTGGTCAGTAAATATTTATTACCGAGATAACTGGGATATTGACTCATTCAGTGGAGTTCAATATCAATGAGAATAGCCTAATACACTTGAATAGACTATAGTTTTACCTACCTAACACGAAATAGCTAGATATTTTGTGCACTGTCTGAACTTCACCATTAGTTCTCGTCCGGTTAGCTCATCTATATCACCATCAGAGTTAATGGAGATTATCCAGCAATACACAAAATAGATACACAAAATAATGAATACAAGAGAAATATTATGGAGACACTCCAATCAGAGTTATCTCAAAGTTTAATCCCACCCTGTATAGGGTCAGCACAAATAGTATAATACATACACTACTGACTAGCTTAAGTCTAGTCGTGATAATTCCTAACTAAGAACTATAAATTTATTTAGTCTGGGCTTGTACCAAATTCAGCACAATCTCAGCCTAAATTCTACCTAATAATATTGGTAAAGATTATTGTGGTGCAGTAAGGTGAATATAATTGTGCTGTATTTTTGTTTTTTTTGTTTTTATAAGAGTGCACTTGTACACACAGGTGAAAACATATAAAGGTTATGAGCTGATGCTCCTAGTGACCTAAAGATTCATACTTCTGTATGAGGTATAGGTCTAAGTGTTGTGGGTAATTGGCTGTGTCCCACTAAAGCTACCTTATACATGAGGTGAAAGTAGCGATATGTTGGTGTGACTTAGACTAACTGATGTGTTACACTGTTGGTTGACACAATTAATTAAATGGTTAGTCTAGCTTATATCACACAAGGATTAGTTATTAATGATTAATATTTGTAATTATAAATTTAATGCCTATCTGGTTCGATAAGGACCATAATGTGGGACATTTGGGGCTTGAATCTAATTATTTAAATAATAATATAGTAAATTAAATTACGAAGGACCACCCGCTTTTATAGTAAAGAGGGAAACTGAGAAAAATATGATCATTAGATAATTCCTAGGTGAACCAGTAACTATGGATAAAATGCTGGAGAATATGATGATAGAAATAATTAATGGGCTGTATAATTAAATGAATCAAACCTCAAACACCTACATTGGGGGGTTATTACTGGAACTCAGTACGTCCAGGAACTAGTGTGGTTTGTTCACTAATCCAATGTATAATAATCTAATCCTATGAATACTTATCAAATCATTATCGTTATCATTAATGGGAACATAGATTATGAACATAATAATAATAATCATAATAAACACATGTTAATCCAATAAACAGAGTTCTGCATGTAAAAGAGTACAGATAATAAATGAGAGGAATACAAAGGAATCTTAGCTTAATGACGATTCCTTAGAAGTTAGTCACGACGCTTCCTCTGATTCTCCTGAACTCGGCATGGAACACTAGGAGTTGATTAACATGGGAAAGGACAGCTCGGAGAATTCTTCTCACACGCTGCAAAATAAATGTTTACAGTAGCAACAAATTAAACTACTGGATTTCTATGCTCAATAAATTAATATTAATGGTAAATGAAGGATAATGACCTGGGATTTATTGTTGTTATACGTCGTCACGACAAGCTACCCAACTATAAATCTACACCCTATCAGATGCATCAAATAAGGATAAGATACTTAGCTAATATGGGCACTGTGTAAGTTTAGGCTTGCCGAAATTCGCGTCCCAGGCTCTGGCCTAGCCTATCCTGGATAATGACGCGCTTCACTGGCCGGTCACGTGGAGTCACAAAGAACCAAAATTTAACAGGTTCCGTGAATGACACTGACACCAGGTGAAGGTATTGTCTGCAAGGCTCTTCACGCCTCACAGTGGCGACTTTCTTCTGGAGAATAGATAGCGTTTACCCTGATGACTGGGTAATGGCGTCTCCTCGTGAGCAACCCGTGAACAGGTCCGCTCGGGAGCGTTTCAACACGTGCACTGGCGTCTTCTCCCGCACCGCTCCGCGTCCCGCGTTTATTAACCAAATTATCATTATGGATATTATAATTTCTCGCGGTTGTGCTTGAAATGCTCAGGTTAGGACGGGTTTATTATTTGGAAGAGTTAAATATTATTATTTGCCAGTGCTATGATAGTAAACGTATAATGGAGAAGAATTAATGTCTCTCCATGGCATTCACGCGTGACGTTAATTTTTATTACTAGATATCTGCTATAACTATAAACTCTCTATTTGGCTTTAGTTGGAGGCCAGTTTATCTGTAATTAATTATCACACAGAACACCGTTTGTTATAGAGAATCGAATTCAATTCTCAGGCACATTGGATATAAATGTGTTTATTACAATGAAATCTGATGCAATACTGGCGTCGGGTGACGTAAGAATTCTAGCCTATTGTACAGATGTAATTATTAGTACATGTGAATTCTACGTTGTGTTAATTTTACTTACTACAATGATTAGTAGAATTAGTAATAACTAATGAGAATACAACAGTGTTGTATTTAGTGTTGGAAATTTCCAACATATATATATATATATATATATATATATATATATATATATATATATATATATATATATATATATATATATATATATATATATATATATATATATATATATATATATATATATATATATATATATATATATATATATATGACAATGTCAGACCACGGAGGAAAAATGAAACAGGAATTTCCTTAAGTACTTTCGTATATTAAATACATCTTCACAAGGTCATTTTACAGATCGAGTGATGGGTATAAATAGGCAGGAGAGAGTGGTGAAGTAAGGTGAGGTACAATACTTGGACATCGCAGACGGCCCATTGGCCCATCAGATGCACCCAATTGGTCCATCCGATGTAGCCCAATGGCCCATCTGATACAGCAGACATACAAGCATAATACATAGGTATATCACATAATACCTATGTATTATGCTTGTATGTCTGCTGTATCAGATGGGCCATTGGGCTACATCGGATGGACCAATTGGGTGCATCTGATGGGCCAATGGGCCGTCTACGATGTCCAAGTATTGTACCTCACCTTACTTCACCACTCTCTCCTGCCTATTTATACCCATCACTCGATCTGTAAAATGACCTTGTGAAGATGTATTTAATATACGAAAGTACTTAAGGAAATTCCTGTTTCATTTTTCCTCCGTGGTCTGACATTGTCACATTCTTAATCACGTGTTTATTTTCGTGATATACACACATATATATATATATATATATATATATATTAGTATATTTTGGTAGCAGTCTTTCCTGTAGACATATGTTATTAAATATGACCGAAAAAGTAAGATTAATAATTCTAACACGAATTTTCTCAATCTTTCGTACATTTCTTTTCACTGTTGGTGGTAATTCAAAAATCAATTCTCCAAAATTCATTTTAATTTCTAGTCTGACGCGACACTTGAGCACGTTTCGTAAAACTTTGAAAATGTAATAAGTTTTACGAAACGCGCTCAAGTGTCGCGTCAGACTAGAAATAAAAATGAATTTTGGAGAATTGATTTTTGAATTACCACCAACAGTGAAAAGAAATGTACGAAAGATTGAGAAAATTCGTGTTAGAATTATTAATCTTACTTTTTCGGGCATATTTAATAATATATATATACTGTCTCCACTCGATCATACGGACTATATGGGAAGGACCCCCAGCCGGATTATCACATTTTTCGGATAATGGTACTTTTTCACCTACGAGTCCAAAAGTGACAATTCCCAACTACTTTTATACTACAAACAACATAATTTGAATTGCCTTGCCACATATAATTATTAAATATTCAACTAGAAACCTCAACTTACCTTGTTGGTGTTCGTCTTCTTGATTGATGCCACACATCTTGAAGTTAAGAATTCTTAACAATTTACGTAACCAATACTAACACAACACTTAAAATTACTGTACAGTTCATTAAGCAAAGTTAGTTTTGACTGCCAGCTGCTGAAGCCTCACTGGTTGAAGGTATTTGGGTTGCCTGTGAGGCCTCGCTTGTTGAAGGCGCTTGCATGCGCCTCACTTGTTGAAGCGCTTGCATGTCCTCACTTGTTGAAGGCGCTTGGCTTGCCTGTGATGCCTCACTTGTTGAAGGCGCTTGCTTGGCTTGCCTGTGAAGCCTCACTTGTTGAAGGCATTTGGCTTGCTTGTGACGCCTCGCTTGTTGAAGGCGCTTGCTTGCTTGCGCCTCACTTGTTGAAGGCGCTTGGCTTGCCTGTGGCGCCTCACTTGTTGAAGGCATTTGGCTGCCTGTGACGCCTCACTGGTTGAACAACACATAACTTGTCTTTAATTGCTAGGACAACCTTCTTCCTCTTAACACCTCCAGAACGATTGATGCTGCTACCAGACATAATCTTGGCCAAAAATATTCAAAGTTACTATGAAAATAAAAAAGTTATTTAAAAAAATATTTCACTAATGGAGCAGCCTGTGACGCCGCACTGGTTGAGGTGTATAACAGTAACTTGTCTTTAATTGTTAAGACAACTTTCTTCCTCTTAACACCTCCAGAACGATTGATGCTGCTACCAGACATAGTCTTGGCCAAAAATGTTCAAAGTTACTATGAAAATAAAAAAGTTATTTAAAAAATTATTTCACTAATGGCGCAGCACTGTGTATAACACGAGGGACGGACGCACATGGGTTGACCAGTGTTGGACGGGTCCACTTGGGGTGGGGCAGCTATAGCGCATTACGTAGGCCGCCAGGAGGAAAAAAACTCACAATATTTTTGAAGGAAACTTCAGCCTGTGCACATCACTTTTAGGAAACTTATTTATTTGTTAACACATAATTACTAGTACTTATTTAATTTGTTTTTGGCTATGATTAAGTGTTCTAAAATTAATGGTAATTCCTGTACCCAGGTGGTCCCTTCCGACGCACCCCTCCCACCCTCCCAACACCACCCACCCACCCCACCCCCTCCTCCACCATGCGTCTAGAGCCACAGACGGGATTAATACGGTATGGCCGAATATTCATCCGGCCAAACCAGCTTTTATCCGGTTCCTGTGGCCATTTTGGCCGGATATTGTGATAACTTTATCCGATCACGATTTTGGCCGTATAAGGGCGTTTTCCGGATGTTTGAATCCCGGATAATCGCGGGGTTACAGTATATATATATATATAACTGAAACCTCACACCCCAGAAGTGACTCGAACCCATACTGCCAGTAGCAACGCAACTGGTATGTACAGGGACGCCTTAATCCGCTTGACCATCACGACCGGACATAAGGAAGTGATAGCCAAAGCTATTTGAACCACTTCCCCGCCGGCACTCGGATGGTAATCTTGGGCATAGCATTTTATCAAATAACCTCAAATTTCAAATATAGTCCTGGGAACCATTCAGGCTTGTTCGCATTTGTGTTCCTCACGTGTTGCCCCAAAAAATGGGGTGATTTGATAAAATGCTATGCCCAAGATTACCATCCGAGTGCCGGCGGGGAAGTGGTTCAAATAGCTTCGGCTATCACTTCCTTATGTCCGGTCGTGATGGTCAAGCGGATTAAGGCGTCCCTGTACATACCAGTTGCGTTGCTACTGGCAGTATGGGTTCGAGTCACTTCTGGGGTGTGAGTTTTCAGTTGCATATAGTCCTGGGGACCATTCAGGCTTGTTCGCATATATATATATATATATATATATATATATATATATATATATATATATATATATATATATATATATATAGTGGAACCTCGATTAACCCTTACACTGCTCAGGGGTCCTTGGGACATTTACACCCCTGTGCGCAAGAAAAAAAAATTCAAAATTTTTTTTTCGTCTTCTAAACATGTTAATTTGTGTCCCCTGAGCACAGAAAAAAAAAATCGTAGGTGACATATTTTGGGCGTAATTGACCGAGGAAGTCTGGCAAAAAGTGGGCGTTGACAGAGTGGTCGTCAGACCCGGTCAGCGTCACTCGCGCTGACAGATGGGAGTTGCCACAAAGATATTATTACCTAATTGTTTCAATGTCTCCGATTGATTTTTTCTTAGTTTTTTTGCAGTAATATTATTCAATAGTGTCTATTGTAATATATTTATATTATAAAAGTGGTGAATAATCGCTATACTCAAAAGTATGATGTGCATAATAGTGATTCAATTATTATGTTTATAAAACAATAAACAAATAGTTTTGCTGCTATTACACTCTATACACAGGTTATATATAAGTATCTGCATGTTTTGGTTACCATAACGAACCACTAAGTTGGTATTGAGAGTCGAAAAGCAACGAAGAGTTACCGCCACACACCAGCCAGCCACTCGCTGCCACTCCCTCAACACTTGCACTAAACTTTCTCCCCCAACAATACCATTTGTGGTGTTATTACACTATATACAGACGTTATATATAAGTATGTATATATTTTGTTAACCACAACTGTACAGCTAAGCTGATATAGTTAATTCAGGCACTAAGAGTCTTCGCTATACACAGATGGCGGCTGGCGGCTCTCTCACTCTTTCAAGGTCACACACACTAAACTTTCTGCCCCAACAATACCGTTTGTGGTGTTATTACACTATATACAGACGTTATATATAAGTATGTATATATTTTGTTCACTACAACTGTACAGCTAAGCTGATATAGTTAGTTCAGGCAGTAAGAGTCGTCGATACACACACAGTCAGATGGCGGCTCCCTCACTCATTCAAGGTCGCACGCACTAAACTTTCTCCCCCAACAATACCGTTTGTGGTGTTATTACACTATATACAGACGTTATATATAAGTATGTATATATTTTGTTCACCACAACTGTTCAGCTAAGCTGATATAGTTAGTTCAGGCACTAAGAGTCGTCGCTATACACAGATGGCGGCTCCCTCACTCTTTCAAGGTCACACGCACTAAACTTTCTCCCCCAACAATACATTTTGCAGTGTTATTACCCTGTATACACATATTATATATAAATATCTACTTGTTTTATGCACCGTAACTGTACACCTAAGCTTGTAGTGCGCCCAAAGAGCATAGTGGCCACCCTCTACACAGCTAGACAAATCGTGCAGACAACGTCACCTCCGTCACCCATATGGCTTCTCCCAGCATAATCCTTTTGCTGTTATTACACTAATACACACATTATATATAAGTATCTACATTTGTGTTCACCATAGAGAACCACTGACCTGGTATGGTGAATGCAAACAATAACAGGTAGCCACACAGTCAGTAAACGATGCTGTCTCCCTCCATCTCTCAGCATCACTCCTCCCACAGCGCTAATTATTACAACAATCCTGCTATTATCACAACCCTGGTTATTTATATCACAGTCATGGGTCATCTGTTATATTGTCATCGCTAAATAATAACAATTATATATTTATTTTGACATTTTTCGGCGATGCTGTGGTCACAAACTGAACAGCAATGCTGTTCGCTCATGCTGCATGCGCCGGCCTTGGTTGCTCCAACAGTACTGTGCCTCTCACACCTGAGAATATTGCCCACGATTTTTTTTTTAAATGGCATCTGTTTACAAGAGCCCTGAGGAAGCTACTGTGAACCCCGTGTAGCCGCGGGCCATTTGAATCAGGCCTGGCACCCTATGGCGTATATATACGCCATGCGCACCATGGGACATGTTACTCAGGGCGTATATATACGCCATGCGCAGTTTAAGGGTTAACGAGTGGCTCTATTAACGAGTTTTTCCAGTAACGAGCAAGCCACTCGCAGCAAATTTGTCTCTATTGACGAGTTCGCCTCTATTAACCCTTAAACTGCGCATGGGGTATATATACGCCCTGAGTAACATGTCCCATGGTGCGCATGGCGTATATATACGCCATAGGGTGCCAAGCCTGATTCAAATGGCCCGCGGCTACACGGGGTTCACAGTAGCTTCCTCAGGGCTCTTGTAAACAGATGACATTTAAAAAAAAAATCATGGGCAATATTCTCCGGTGTGAGAGGCACAGTACTGTTGGAGCAACCAAGGCCGGCGCACGCAGCATGAGCGAACAGCATTGATGTTCAGCTTGTGACCACAGCATCGCCGAAAAATGTCAAAATAAATACATAATTGTTATTATTTAGCGATGACAATATTACAGATGACCAATGACTGTGATATAAATAACCAGGGTTGTGATAATAGCAGGATTGTTGTAATAATTAGCGCTGTGGGAGGAGTGATGCTGAGAGATGGAGGGAGACAGCATCGTTTACTGACTGTGTGGCTAGCTGTTATTGTTTGCATTCACCATACCAGGTCAGTGGTTCTCTATGGTGAACACAAATGTAGATACTTATATATAATGTGTGTATTAGTGTAATAACAGCAAAAGGATTATGCAGGGAGGAGCCATATGGGTGACGGAGGTGACGTCGTCTGCACGATTTGTCTAGCTGTTTAGAGGGTGGCCACTATACTCTTTGGGCGCACTACAAGCTTAGGTGTACAGTTACGGGGCATAAAACATGTAGATATTTATATATAATATGTGTATATAAGGTAATAACACTGCAAAAGGTATTGTTGGGGGAGAAAGTTTAGTGCGTGTGACCTTGAAAGAGTGAGGGAGCCGCCAGCCGCCATCTGTGTATAGCGAAGACTCTTAGTGCCTGAACTAACTATATCAGCTTAGCTGTACAGTTGTGGTGAACAAAATATATACATACTTATATATAACGTCTGTATATAGTGTAATAACACCACAAATGGTATTGTTGGGGGAGAAAGTTTAGTGCGTGTGTTGAGGGAGTGGCAGCGAGTGGCTGGCTGGTGTGTGGCGGTAACTCCTCGTTGCTTTTCGACTCTCAATACCAACTTAGTGGTTCGTTATGGTGACCAAAACATGCCAATACTTGTATATAACCTGTG
>NC_091207.1:28915320-29122820 GCF_040958095.1 Procambarus clarkii
TCAACAAGTTCACCTCTCTTTTGTCTTTCCACCGAACTGACAGAATGTTATCACTTTTCCTTCTCTGACACTCACCAACTGCAATGTCGTTGTCAAACACAGGCATTTCCCTTCGTTGTGGCTTTACTGTACCAACCAATCCGGTTCTATTTTCTAGCAAGAACCGAGCTAGCAAGGGACTTGTATAGTAATTATCTGTGTATAAAATGTGTCCCTTGTTCATCCACGGAGCCATGATGGTCTTCACTACACTCCCCGAGAATCCATGTTCGTCGTTACCGGGAATGTCTACATCACTAGCCGAGTACAGAATCATGTGTAACACGTATCCTGTCTCACAATCACAAAGAACAAAAAATTTCAGGCCAAATCGGTTTCGTTTTGAGGGAATGTACTGTTTGAATGGAACACGTCCCTTTGAAAAGTATGAGAGATTCATCAACCACCAGCTTCTGTGCTGGTACGTAAAAATCTCTGAATTTTCCAATAACATCGTTCATGTAGTGCCTCACTCGCCACAGTCTATCATCAGGTGTTCGGTCCTGAACACTTCCAAAATGTAGACACCTGAGGAGTATCTGAAACCTGTCTCGTGACATATATTTCCCGAATAAAGGTGTTGGAATTGTCTTGTCCTTGCTCCAATAGTCATTTATTGCATGTTTGTGACAGTGCTTCATCAACAAACAGTGCCAAAAACACATACATTTCCGCCACTGTGGTATTTTTCCAACGCTGCAGTCGTGAAAATTCTGTGATTTCCCTCTCAATCAGGTAAGCAGCATGCAGGTTCGTTTGGTGTACAATGTATTCCATGAGTGGTTCATCATAGAATGCTGTAAAATATTCCATCTCAGCCATGTCCTCACCTTGATTAGGGAAAAGGTTTGTAATCCCTACATCTTTATCGTCAAAGTGAGGAATATTAGGAATAAAATCGTCACCATCACTCCACTCAAGTACACCAGGCGTCCTGCGAGATGCAGAGGAAAGACGGCGAGGAAGCGATGCATACCGGCGACCAGGAGCTGAATACCGTCTGCGAGAAGCACGGCGGCTACGTGCACGTGAGGTGGGTGCACGTGAACACGAGGGTCTTGGTGCCTCATGTGGTGCCATGCGGTGGCGCTTGGCTGGGCGAGATGCTGCTGACGCGACAATTTCTCGCCCAGTTACACCACTGGTACCAGCCACAGACTCAATAAAACTTTGATCTGAGTCACTAAACCCAGAAAAGGAGTCACCTCCCTCTGACTCGTCACCCTCAAACAGAAAATATCCACAGGAACTGTGAGGTCGTGGTAGAATTGGGGTAGAAAATGGGCGAGGAGGCATGGGAGAGCGTATAGGCCTCGCCATGGCATGGCGGTCATTCTCACTTTCACTGCTGCTGCTACTATCTCCCGACAACTGTGTATAATCCTCATCGTTGTCTGAATCGTCAAACACACTTTCTTCACCTTCAGAGAATAATTCGTGGGCTATTTGCTCTGGGGTGAGGGACTGAGTGATGCGTGCTCGTGAGGCGTTTGACCGTGCGCTCGCCATGGTGACTCTCGCTAAACTGAGGCCTCCCATGCCATCGGAGCGTGAGCTGGATTTTTTTTCAAAATGGCCGCTGTTTACTAGAGCCCCTGGGCAGCGTATGGGACCCCCAGCTACACCGCGGGCCATTCAAATCGTGCGCGGTACCCATACACTTCATATGAAGTGAAGCGCAGTTGACTGGTAAAACGATTTACACTTCATATGAAGTGATGCGCACTTTAAGGGTTAACCCTTAAAGTGCGCATCACGTCTTATGAAGTGTAAATCGTTTTACCAGTCAACTGCGCTTCACGTCATATGACGATTATGGGTACCGCGCACGATTTGAATGGCCCGCGGTGTAGCTGGGGGTCCCATACACTGCCCAGGGGCTCTAGTAAACAGCGGCCATTTTGAAAAAAATTCCCGCTCACGAACCGAAGGCATGGGAGGCCTCAGTTTAGCGAGAGTCACCATGGCGAGCGCACGGTCAAACGCCTCACAGGCACGCACCACTCAGTCCCTCACCCCAGAGCAAATAGCCCACGAATTATTCTCTGAAGGTGAAGAAAGTGTGTTTGATGATTCAGACAACGATGAGGATTATACACAGTTGTCGGGTGATAGCAGCAGCAGTGAGAGTGACAATGCTCGCCATGCCATTGCGAGGCCTCTATGCTCACCCATGCCTCCTCGGCCAGTTTCTACCCCAATTCTACCACGACCTCACAGTTCCTGTGGATATTTTCTGTTTGAGGGTGACGAGTCAGAATGATGTGACTCCTTTTCTGGGTTTAGTGACTCAGATCATAGTTTTATTGAGCCTGTGGCTGGTAGCAGTGGTATAACTGGGCGAGAAATTGTCGCGTCAGCAGCATCTCTCCCAGCCAAGCGCCACCGCATGGCACCACATGAGGGACCAAGACCCTCGTGTTCACGTGCATCCACCTCACGTGCACCCACCTCACGTGCACCCACCTCACGTGCACCCACCTCACGTGCACCCACCTCACGTGCACGTAGCTGCCGTGCTTCTCGCAGACGGTATTCAGCTCCTGGTCGCCGGTATGCATCGCTTCCTCGCCGTCTTTCCTCTGCATCTCACAGGACGCCTGGTGTACTTGAGTGGAGTGATGGTGACGATTTTATTCCTAATATTCCTCACTTTGACGATAAAGATGTAGGGATTACAAACTTTTTTCTTAATCAAGGTGAGGACATGGCTGAGATGGAATATTTTACAGCATTCTATGATGAACCACTCATGGAATACATTGTACACCAAACGAACCTGCATGCTGCTTACCTGATTGAGAGGGAAATCACAGAATCTTCACGACTGCAGCGTTGAAAAAATACCACAGTTGCGGAAATGTATGTGTTTTTGGCACTGTTTGTTGATGAAGCACTGTCACAAACATACAATAAGTGACTATTGGAGCAAGGACAAGACAATACCAACACCTTTATTCGGGAAATATATGTCACGAGACAGGTTTCAGATACTCCTCAGGTGTCTACATTTTGGAAGTGTTCAGGACCGAACACCTGATGATAGACTGTGGCGAGTGAGGCACTACATGAACGATGTTATTGGAAAATTCAGAGATTTTTACGTACCAGCACAGAAGCTGGTGGTTGATGAATCTCTCGTACTTTTCAAGGGACGTGTTCCATTCAAACAGTACATTCCCTCAAAACGAAACCGATTTGGCCTGAAATTTTTTGTTCTTTGTGATTGTGAGACAGGATACGTGTTACACATGATTCTGTACTCGGCTAGTGATGTAGACATTCCCGGTAACGATGAACATGGATTCTCGGGGAGTGTAGTGAAGACCATCATGGCTCCGTGGATGAACAAGGGACACATTTTATACACGGATAATTACTATACAAGTCCCTTGCTAGCTCGGTTCTTGCTAGAAAATAGAACCGGATTGGTTGGTACAGTAAAGCCACAACGAAGGGAAATGCCTGTGTTTGACAACGACATTGCAGTTGGTGAGTGTCAGAGAAGGAAAAGTGATAACATTCTGTCAGTTCGGTGGAAAGACAAAAGAGAGGTGAACTTGTTGACAACAATTTATGATGGAACAATGGTGAACAGTGGGAAAGTGAGCCATAAAACAAACGCACCACTATATAAGCCAGACTGTGTTTTAGACTATAATATCAACATGCGGTTGATTGATAAATCAGACATGATGATTGGCACTGCAGAGTGTGTGCGGAAGACATGTAGGTGGACGAAAAAAGTGTTCTTCCATCTTGTGGACATGAGCATGCTGAACTGTTTCAACATGTACCTTGTGAGAACTGGACGTAAGCCCACTTTCCGTGACTTTGTATTTGATGCTGCAATACAGTTATTAGGAAAGTTTGCAAAAGATGTCCCAGGTATTCAGCGGCCCATCATAAACCCACTGTTGCAGTATGCTGGTACTCCACGCCTCGCTCACACTGAAGGCTTCCTAGCACACAGACTCAAGTATTTGCCACCAGCTGGGAAGCGTGCAATAGCCCAACGGGATTGCTTGGTGTGTAAAACAACGACACGTAGAGACAAGAAACGGAAGCTTGTGCAAACATGGTGTGAAACGTGTGGTATCCCATTATGTGCTGTCGACTGCTTCAATGACTACCACAGTCTAGAAAACTTCTAAGTGTGCTTCAAAGTGTGTATAGTGTGTGCGAGTGTGTAAATATGTAAACATATAAGCAGATAGCGTGTGCATGTGTGTAAATATATACAAATATAAGCAGAACATACAATATAATAGACTGTAATGACATATTATATTGCCGTAATTGAAAACATTTGTGTGCGCCTGTGTATACTCAAATATGCAACAATTATTGATACAAAATATGTTCAAACAGTATTTGAAACACAATTAGTGAAAAAAAGTTGGATAAAATGCGCTTAGACATTGTAAATAAATAGCGCGAAAATATATTTGTGGCAACTCTGGCTGTTTGAGGACCGCGTGCAACACCTCTGGGGCGTGTACTGCATGAGCGAACATGCAAATTGTGACGTCATCACTGAGCTTTCCGGCTCTATTGTAACAAAAGTAAGTACAATAGAATTTTTTTTTTATTTATCCCGTGATCAGTGAACAGAACTTAACAGATTAGCAAAAAATTCAAAATGACATGCGCTGTGGGGATGGCAGGATATTAGACCCCGAGCATGTCAAGGGTTAAGGCAAGCAGGGGCTGGTTTGGAAAATTTAGAAAAAGAAGTGGTATCCATAGTGTTACAAGGCATGGGGAGGCAGCCAGCTCAGACAAACCAGTCGCTAGACGATATATTGAGGAATTTAAAGAGTTTGCAGAGGCTGAGGGATACCTACCACAACGAGTGTTTAATTGTGATGAAACAGGACTGTTTTGGAAAAGAATGCCTAAGAGGACATACATTACCAAGGAGGAAAAATCCTTGCCCGGACACAAGCCTATGAAAGATAGGTTTATGCTTGTGCTGTGTTCAAATGCGAGTGGCGATTTGAAAATTAAACCCTTGCTAGTGTATCATTCTGAAAATCTGCAGAAGGGTTTTCAAACAGTATAAAGTGCAGAAAACCCATTTGTGTGTGATGTGGAAGGCTAATAAAAAAGCATGGGTGACTAGGCTTTTTTTTTCGGAGTGGGTGAATGAAGTGGTGTGCCCTGCCATAGGAAAATATCTGCAGGAGAAACATTTGCCACTCGAAGCCGTGCTTCTCCTCAACAATTCTCCTGCTCATCCTCCAGGCTTGGAAGATGATTTGTTGCCCAGATACAATAAATTCCTCACAGTTAAATTCCTTCCTTCTAACACCACTCCTCTAATTCAGCCTATGGACCAGAAAATCATAGCAAATTTTAAAAAACTTTATGAAAGGGCTCTTTTCCGGAAATGTTTTGAAGTGACTGAAGCCACAAACCTCACCCTCAAAGAGTTCTGGAAACACCATTTTAACATTTGTAGTGCTTTAAAACTCGTTGACAAAGCCTGGCAAGAAGTGACTCAAAGAACCCTGATCTCTGGCTGGAGAAAATTGTGGCCAGAATGTGTGACAGAATTAGACTTTGAGGGGGTTTGAGCCTGTAAATGATGCGCCTATTGTTGACGAAATTGTTACTCTGGGCCGGCAAATGGGCTTGGAATTGGATAATGATGATGTGGAGGAGTTGGTGGAAGAACACAATGAAGAACTGACCACCGAAGAACTCCAAGCCCTTCAACAGGAACAGCAAGACAATGCAGCTGATGATTCTACAGTGGAGGAGGATGAGGCAGTAGCGAATGTCCCTTCTGCAGAAATTAGGAAGGTGTGTCAGATGTGGAAAGAGGTTCAAACAATTATTGAAAAGACTCGCCCAAAGAAAGCTGTAGTAGGCCATTGACTTAATCTTTTCAATGACAATGTGATGCCTTACTACAGAGACAGCTTGCGAAGAAGGGAAAAGCAAGCTTTCATAGACAGATTTGTGGTGAGAAAATCGAGCAGTGAGCCTCAACCAGGACCTCAGATAAAACGTGCCAGGGAGTGCACACCACTCCCTGGCACAGTTTATATATATATATATATATATATATATATATATATATATATATATATATATATATATATATATATATATATATATATATATAAAATATTATATTTTATATAATATTATATATTATATAATATTAATATAAAATATTATATTTTATATATTAACTATTATATATATATATATATATATATATATATATATATATATATATATATATATATATATATATATATATATATATATATATAAATTGACTCATACATAATGAAATGGGTAGCTTTATCATTTCATAAGAAAAAAATTTGAGAAAATATATTAATTCATGAAAACTTGGCTTATTAGGCAAATCGGGCCTTGCATAGTAGGCTGAAAAGTGCGTTCTGGCTACTAGGTACGACATATATATATATATATATATATATATATATATATATATATATATATATATATATATATATACAACTTTAGAACACTTTCCCACCAGGAGACTCGAACCCTAGCCAGCACAGAAGCCTTCCAGCAACTGGCATAACAGGTACGCCTTAACCCACTCCACCACCCACTCAGACTCTTAAAAGAGATGGTAATTTCGGAGTATTTAAATACACCAAAGATCATCACCTCCCAAGAGCACCAGAGCAAGTGAGGGGTCATTTAGACGTTAATTTCATCAAGTCCCTGTTAATATGGGAAGACACAGTGTCTATGCTTAAGGCACAACTCTTCTAAACACGAGAGTGAAGTATACAACTTTAGAACACTTTCCCACCAGGAGACTCGAACCCTAGCCAGCACAGAAGCCTTCCAGCAACTGGCATAACAGGTACGCCTTAACCCACTCCACCACCCACTCAGACTCTTAAAAGAGATGGTAATTTCGGAGTATTTAAATACACCAAAGATCATCACCTCCCAAGAGCACCAGAGCAAGTGAGGGGTCATTTAGACGTTAATTTCATCAAGTCCCTGTTAATATGGGAAGACACAGTGTCTATGCTTAAGGCACAACTCTTCTAAACACGAGAGTGAAGTATACAACTTTAGAACACTTTCCCACCAGGAGACTCGAACCCTAGCCAGCACAGAAGCCTTCCAGCAACTGGCATAACAGGTACGCCTTAACCCACTCCACCACCCACTCAGACTCTTAAAAGAGATGGTAATTTCGGAGTATTTAAATACACCAAAGATCATCACCTCCCAAGAGCACCAGAGCAAGTGAGGGGTCATTTAGACGTTAATTTCATCAAGTCCCTGTTAATATGGGAAGACACAGTGTCTATGCTTAAGGCACAACTCTTCTAAACACGAGAGTGAAGTATACAACTTTAGAACACTTTCCCACCAGGAGACTCGAACCCTAGCCAGCACAGAAGCCTTCCAGCAACTGGCATAACAGGTACGCCTTAACCCACTCCACCACCCACTCAGACTCTTAAAAGAGATGGTAATTTCGGAGTATTTAAATACACCAAAGATCATCACCTCCCAAGAGCACCAGAGCAAGTGAGGGGTCATTTAGACGTTAATTTCATCAAGTCCCTGTTAATATGGGAAGACACAGTGTCTATGCTTAAGGCACAACTCTTCTAAACACGAGAGTGAAGTATACAACTTTAGAACACTTTCCCACCAGGAGACTCGAACCCTAGCCAGCACAGAAGCCTTCCAGCAACTGGCATAACAGGTACGCCTTAACCCACTCCACCACCCACTCAGACTCTTAAAAGAGATGGTAATTTCGGAGTATTTAAATACACCAAAGATCATCACCTCCCAAGAGCACCAGAGCAAGTGAGGGGTCATTTAGACGTTAATTTCATCAAGTCCCTGTTAATATGGGAAGACACAGTGTCTATGCTTAAGGCACAACTCTTCTAAACACGAGAGTGAAGTATACAACTTTAGAACACTTTCCCACCAGGAGACTCGAACCCTAGCCAGCACAGAAGCCTTCCAGCAACTGGCATAACAGGTACGCCTTAACCCACTCCACCACCCACTCAGACTCTTAAAAGAGATGGTAATTTCGGAGTATTTAAATACACCAAAGATCATCACCTCCCAAGAGCACCAGAGCAAGTGAGGGGTCATTTAGACGTTAATTTCATCAAGTCCCTGTTAATATGGGAAGACACAGTGTCTATGCTTAAGGCACAACTCTTCTAAACACGAGAGTGAAGTATACAACTTTAGAACACTTTCCCACCAGGAGACTCGAACCCTAGCCAGCACAGAAGCCTTCCAGCAACTGGCATAACAGGTACGCCTTAACCCACTCCACCACCCACTCAGACTCTTAAAAGAGATGGTAATTTCGGAGTATTTAAATACACCAAAGATCATCACCTCCCAAGAGCACCAGAGCAAGTGAGGGGTCATTTAGACGTTAATTTCATCAAGTCCCTGTTAATATGGGAAGACACAGTGTCTATGCTTAAGGCACAACTCTTCTAAACACGAGAGTGAAGTATACAACTTTAGAACACTTTCCCACCAGGAGACTCGAACCCTAGCCAGCACAGAAGCCTTCCAGCAACTGGCATAACAGGTACGCCTTAACCCACTCCACCACCCACTCAGACTCTTAAAAGAGATGGTAATTTCGGAGTATTTAAATACACCAAAGATCATCACCTCCCAAGAGCACCAGAGCAAGTGAGGGGTCATTTAGACGTTAATTTCATCAAGTCCCTGTTAATATGGGAAGACACAGTGTCTATGCTTAAGGCACAACTCTTCTAAACACGAGAGTGAAGTATACAACTTTAGAACACTTTCCCACCAGGAGACTCGAACCCTAGCCAGCACAGAAGCCTTCCAGCAACTGGCATAACAGGTACGCCTTAACCCACTCCACCACCCACTCAGACTCTTAAAAGAGATGGTAATTTCGGAGTATTTAAATACACCAAAGATCATCACCTCCCAAGAGCACCAGAGCAAGTGAGGGGTCATTTAGACGTTAATTTCATCAAGTCCCTGTTAATATGGGAAGACACAGTGTCTATGCTTAAGGCACAACTCTTCTAAACACGAGAGTGAAGTATACAACTTTAGAACACTTTCCCACCAGGAGACTCGAACCCTAGCCAGCACAGAAGCCTTCCAGCAACTGGCATAACAGGTACGCCTTAACCCACTCCACCACCCACTCAGACTCTTAAAAGAGATGGTAATTTCGGAGTATTTAAATACACCAAAGATCATCACCTCCCAAGAGCACCAGAGCAAGTGAGGGGTCATTTAGACGTTAATTTCATCAAGTCCCTGTTAATATGGGAAGACACAGTGTCTATGCTTAAGGCACAACTCTTCTAAACACGAGAGTGAAGTATACAACTTTAGAACACTTTCCCACCAGGAGACTCGAACCCTAGCCAGCACAGAAGCCTTCCAGCAACTGGCATAACAGGTACGCCTTAACCCACTCCACCACCCACTCAGACTCTTAAAAGAGATGGTAATTTTGGAGTATTTAAATACACCAAAGATCATCACCTCCCAAGAGCACCAGAGCAAGTGAGGGGTCATTTAGACGTTAATTTCATCAAGTCCCTGTTAATATGGGAAGACACAGTGTCTATGCTTAAGGCACAACTCTTCTAAACACGAGAGTGAAGTATACAACTTTAGAACACTTTCCCACCAGGAGACTCGAACCCTAGCCAGCACAGAAGCCTTCCAGCAACTGGCATAACAGGTACGCCTTAACCCACTCCACCACCCACTCAGACTCTTAAAAGAGATGGTAATTTCGGAGTATTTAAATACACCAAAGATCATCACCTCCCAAGAGCACCAGAGCAAGTGAGGGGTCATTTAGACGTTAATTTCATCAAGTCCCTGTTAATATGGGAAGACACAGTGTCTATGCTTAAGGCACAACTCTTCTAAACACGAGAGTGAAGTATACAACTTTAGAACACTTTCCCACCAGGAGACTCGAACCCTAGCCAGCACAGAAGCCTTCCAGCAACTGGCATAACAGGTACGCCTTAACCCACTCCACCACCCACTCAGACTCTTAAAAGAGATGGTAATTTCGGAGTATTTAAATACACCAAAGATCATCACCTCCCAAGAGCACCAGAGCAAGTGAGGGGTCATTTAGACGTTAATTTCATCAAGTCCCTGGGAGGTGATGATCACCTCTTGGGAGGTGATGATCTTTGGTGTATTTAAATACTCCGAAATTACCATCTCTTTTAAGAGTCTGAGTGGGTGGTGGAGTGGGTTAAGGCGTACCTGTTATGCCAGTTGCTGGAAGGCTTCTGTGCTGGCTAGGGTTCGAGTCTCCTGGTGGGAAAGTGTTCTAAAGTTGTATACTTCACTCTCGTGTTTAGAAGAGTTGTGCCTTAAGCATAGACACTGTGTCTTCCCATATTAACAGGGACTTGATGAAATTAACGTCTAAATGACCCCTCACTTGCTCTGGTGCTCTTGGGAGGTGATGATCTTTGGTGTATTTAAATACTCCGAAATTACCATCTCTTTTAAGAGTCTGAGTGGGTGGTGGAGTGGGTTAAGGCGTACCTGTTATGCCAGTTGCTGGAAGGCTTCTGTGCTGGCTAGGGTTCGAGTCTCCTGGTGGGAAAGTGTTCTAAAGTTGTATACTTCACTCTCGTGTTTAGAAGAGTTGTGCCTTAAGCATAGACACTGTGTCTTCCCATATTAACAGGGACTTGATGAAATTAACGTCTAAATGACCCCTCACTTGCTCTGGTGCTCTTGGGAGGTGATGATCTTTGGTGTATTTAAATACTCCGAAATTACCATCTCTTTTAAGAGTCTGAGTGGGTGGTGGAGTGGGTTAAGGCGTACCTGTTATGCCAGTTGCTGGAAGGCTTCTGTGCTGGCTAGGGTTCGAGTCTCCTGGTGGGAAAGTGTTCTAAAGTTGTATACTTCACTCTCGTGTTTAGAAGAGTTGTGCCTTAAGCATAGACACTGTGTCTTCCCATATTAACAGGGACTTGATGAAATTAACGTCTAAATGACCCCTCACTTGCTCTGGTGCTCTTGGGAGGTGATGATCTTTGGTGTATTTAAATACTCCGAAATTACCATCTCTTTTAAGAGTCTGAGTGGGTGGTGGAGTGGGTTAAGGCGTACCTGTTATGCCAGTTGCTGGAAGGCTTCTGTGCTGGCTAGGGTTCGAGTCTCCTGGTGGGAAAGTGTTCTAAAGTTGTATACTTCACTCTCGTGTTTAGAAGAGTTGTGCCTTAAGCATAGACACTGTGTCTTCCCATATTAACAGGGACTTGATGAAATTAACGTCTAAATGACCCCTCACTTGCTCTGGTGCTCTTGGGAGGTGATGATCTTTGGTGTATTTAAATACTCCGAAATTACCATCTCTTTTAAGAGTCTGAGTGGGTGGTGGAGTGGGTTAAGGCGTACCTGTTATGCCAGTTGCTGGAAGGCTTCTGTGCTGGCTAGGGTTCGAGTCTCCTGGTGGGAAAGTGTTCTAAAGTTGTATACTTCACTCTCGTGTTTAGAAGAGTTGTGCCTTAAGCATAGACACTGTGTCTTCCCATATTAACAGGGACTTGATGAAATTAACGTCTAAATGACCCCTCACTTGCTCTGGTGCTCTTGGGAGGTGATGATCTTTGGTGTATTTAAATACTCCGAAATTACCATCTCTTTTAAGAGTCTGAGTGGGTGGTGGAGTGGGTTAAGGCGTACCTGTTATGCCAGTTGCTGGAAGGCTTCTGTGCTGGCTAGGGTTCGAGTCTCCTGGTGGGAAAGTGTTCTAAAGTTGTATACTTCACTCTCGTGTTTAGAAGAGTTGTGCCTTAAGCATAGACACTGTGTCTTCCCATATTAACAGGGACTTGATGAAATTAACGTCTAAATGACCCCTCACTTGCTCTGGTGCTCTTGGGAGGTGATGATCTTTGGTGTATTTAAATACTCCGAAATTACCATCTCTTTTAAGAGTCTGAGTGGGTGGTGGAGTGGGTTAAGGCGTACCTGTTATGCCAGTTGCTGGAAGGCTTCTGTGCTGGCTAGGGTTCGAGTCTCCTGGTGGGAAAGTGTTCTAAAGTTGTATACTTCACTCTCGTGTTTAGAAGAGTTGTGCCTTAAGCATAGACACTGTGTCTTCCCATATTAACAGGGACTTGATGAAATTAACGTCTAAATGACCCCTCACTTGCTCTGGTGCTCTTGGGAGGTGATGATCTTTGGTGTATTTAAATACTCCGAAATTACCATCTCTTTTAAGAGTCTGAGTGGGTGGTGGAGTGGGTTAAGGCGTACCTGTTATGCCAGTTGCTGGAAGGCTTCTGTGCTGGCTAGGGTTCGAGTCTCCTGGTGGGAAAGTGTTCTAAAGTTGTATACTTCACTCTCGTGTTTAGAAGAGTTGTGCCTTAAGCATAGACACTGTGTCTTCCCATATTAACAGGGACTTGATGAAATTAACGTCTAAATGACCCCTCACTTGCTCTGGTGCTCTTGGGAGGTGATGATCTTTGGTGTATTTAAATACTCCGAAATTACCATCTCTTTTAAGAGTCTGAGTGGGTGGTGGAGTGGGTTAAGGCGTACCTGTTATGCCAGTTGCTGGAAGGCTTCTGTGCTGGCTAGGGTTCGAGTCTCCTGGTGGGAAAGTGTTCTAAAGTTGTATACTTCACTCTCGTGTTTAGAAGAGTTGTGCCTTAAGCATAGACACTGTGTCTTCCCATATTAACAGGGACTTGATGAAATTAACGTCTAAATGACCCCTCACTTGCTCTGGTGCTCTTGGGAGGTGATGATCTTTGGTGTATTTAAATACTCCGAAATTACCATCTCTTTTAAGAGTCTGAGTGGGTGGTGGAGTGGGTTAAGGCGTACCTGTTATGCCAGTTGCTGGAAGGCTTCTGTGCTGGCTAGGGTTCGAGTCTCCTGGTGGGAAAGTGTTCTAAAGTTGTATACTTCACTCTCGTGTTTAGAAGAGTTGTGCCTTAAGCATAGACACTGTGTCTTCCCATATTAACAGGGACTTGATGAAATTAACGTCTAAATGACCCCTCACTTGCTCTGGTGCTCTTGGGAGGTGATGATCTTTGGTGTATTTAAATACTCCGAAATTACCATCTCTTTTAAGAGTCTGAGTGGGTGGTGGAGTGGGTTAAGGCGTACCTGTTATGCCAGTTGCTGGAAGGCTTCTGTGCTGGCTAGGGTTCGAGTCTCCTGGTGGGAAAGTGTTCTAAAGTTGTATACTTCACTCTCGTGTTTAGAAGAGTTGTGCCTTAAGCATAGACACTGTGTCTTCCCATATTAACAGGGACTTGATGAAATTAACGTCTAAATGACCCCTCACTTGCTCTGGTGCTCTTGGGAGGTGATGATCTTTGGTGTATTTAAATACTCCGAAATTACCATCTCTTTTAAGAGTCTGAGTGGGTGGTGGAGTGGGTTAAGGCGTACCTGTTATGCCAGTTGCTGGAAGGCTTCTGTGCTGGCTAGGGTTCGAGTCTCCTGGTGGGAAAGTGTTCTAAAGTTGTATACTTCACTCTCGTGTTTAGAAGAGTTGTGCCTTAAGCATAGACACTGTGTCTTCCCATATTAACAGGGACTTGATGAAATTAACGTCTAAATGACCCCTCACTTGCTCTGGTGCTCTTGGGAGGTGATGATCTTTGGTGTATTTAAATACTCCGAAATTACCATCTCTTTTAAGAGTCTGAGTGGGTGGTGGAGTGGGTTAAGGCGTACCTGTTATGCCAGTTGCTGGAAGGCTTCTGTGCTGGCTAGGGTTCGAGTCTCCTGGTGGGAAAGTGTTCTAAAGTTGTATACTTCACTCTCGTGTTTAGAAGAGTTGTGCCTTAAGCATAGACACTGTGTCTTCCCATATTAACAGGGACTTGATGAAATTAACGTCTAAATGACCCCTCACTTGCTCTGGTGCTCTTGGGAGGTGATGATCTTTGGTGTATTTAAATACTCCGAAATTACCATCTCTTTTAAGAGTCTGAGTGGGTGGTGGAGTGGGTTAAGGCGTACCTGTTATGCCAGTTGCTGGAAGGCTTCTGTGCTGGCTAGGGTTCGAGTCTCCTGGTGGGAAAGTGTTCTAAAGTTGTATACTTCACTCTCGTGTTTAGAAGAGTTGTGCCTTAAGCATAGACACTGTGTCTTCCCATATTAACAGGGACTTGATGAAATTAACGTCTAAATGACCCCTCACTTGCTCTGGTGCTCTTGGGAGGTGATGATCTTTGGTGTATTTAAATACTCCGAAATTACCATCTCTTTTAAGAGTCTGAGTGGGTGGTGGAGTGGGTTAAGGCGTACCTGTTATGCCAGTTGCTGGAAGGCTTCTGTGCTGGCTAGGGTTCGAGTCTCCTGGTGGGAAAGTGTTCTAAAGTTGTATACTTCACTCTCGTGTTTAGAAGAGTTGTGCCTTAAGCATAGACACTGTGTCTTCCCATATTAACAGGGACTTGATGAAATTAACGTCTAAATGACCCCTCACTTGCTCTGGTGCTCTTGGGAGGTGATGATCTTTGGTGTATTTAAATACTCCGAAATTACCATCTCTTTTAAGAGTCTGAGTGGGTGGTGGAGTGGGTTAAGGCGTACCTGTTATGCCAGTTGCTGGAAGGCTTCTGTGCTGGCTAGGGTTCGAGTCTCCTGGTGGGAAAGTGTTCTAAAGTTGTATACTTCACTCTCGTGTTTAGAAGAGTTGTGCCTTAAGCATAGACACTGTGTCTTCCCATATTAACAGGGACTTGATGAAATTAACGTCTAAATGACCCCTCACTTGCTCTGGTGCTCTTGGGAGGTGATGATCTTTGGTGTATTTAAATACTCCGAAATTACCATCTCTTTTAAGAGTCTGAGTGGGTGGTGGAGTGGGTTAAGGCGTACCTGTTATGCCAGTTGCTGGAAGGCTTCTGTGCTGGCTAGGGTTCGAGTCTCCTGGTGGGAAAGTGTTCTAAAGTTGTATACTTCACTCTCGTGTTTAGAAGAGTTGTGCCTTAAGCATAGACACTGTGTCTTCCCATATTAACAGGGACTTGATGAAATTAACGTCTAAATGACCCCTCACTTGCTCTGGTGCTCTTGGGAGGTGATGATCTTTGGTGTATTTAAATACTCCGAAATTACCATCTCTTTTAAGAGTCTGAGTGGGTGGTGGAGTGGGTTAAGGCGTACCTGTTATGCCAGTTGCTGGAAGGCTTCTGTGCTGGCTAGGGTTCGAGTCTCCTGGTGGGAAAGTGTTCTAAAGTTGTATACTTCACTCTCGTGTTTAGAAGAGTTGTGCCTTAAGCATAGACACTGTGTCTTCCCATATTAACAGGGACTTGATGAAATTAACGTCTAAATGACCCCTCACTTGCTCTGGTGCTCTTGGGAGGTGATGATCTTTGGTGTATTTAAATACTCCGAAATTACCATCTCTTTTAAGAGTCTGAGTGGGTGGTGGAGTGGGTTAAGGCGTACCTGTTATGCCAGTTGCTGGAAGGCTTCTGTGCTGGCTAGGGTTCGAGTCTCCTGGTGGGAAAGTGTTCTAAAGTTGTATACTTCACTCTCGTGTTTAGAAGAGTTGTGCCTTAAGCATAGACACTGTGTCTTCCCATATTAACAGGGACTTGATGAAATTAACGTCTAAATGACCCCTCACTTGCTCTGGTGCTCTTGGGAGGTGATGATCTTTGGTGTATTTAAATACTCCGAAATTACCATCTCTTTTAAGAGTCTGAGTGGGTGGTGGAGTGGGTTAAGGCGTACCTGTTATGCCAGTTGCTGGAAGGCTTCTGTGCTGGCTAGGGTTCGAGTCTCCTGGTGGGAAAGTGTTCTAAAGTTGTATACTTCACTCTCGTGTTTAGAAGAGTTGTGCCTTAAGCATAGACACTGTGTCTTCATATATATATATATATATATATATATATATATATATATATATAGGGGGGTACCACCACTGGTGTAATTATAGGGACCCACAGCCTCAGAGAAGGGAACACAGAGCACTCAGGGAAAAACTTGACATTTAACTCTGAATACGAAAGAGTGTTCACTTCTCCTACCACCCCCTTTTTTTTTTTATTATGATGTACACTTTATTATATATATATATATATATATATATATATATATATATATATATATATATATATATATATATATATATATATATATATATATATATATATATATATATATATTAGTATATTTTGGTAGCAGTCTTTCCTGTAGACATATATTATTAAATATGTCCGAAAAAGTAAGATTAATAATTCTAACACGAATTTTCTCAATCTTTCGTACATTTCTTTTCACTGTTGGAGGTGTTGTACTCTGTTTTCACTGTTGTACACTTTATTATATATATATATATATATATATATATATATATATATATATATATATATATATATATATATATATATATATATATATATATATATTAGTATATTTTGGTAGCAGTCTTTCCTGTAGACATATATTATTAAATATGTCCGAAAAAGTAAGATTAATAATTCTAACACGAATTTTCTCAATCTTTCGTACATTTCTTTTCACTGTTGGAGGTAAATCAAAAATCAATTCTCCAAAATTCATTTTTATTTCTAGTCTGACGCGACACGAGCGCGTTTCGTAAAACTTATTACATTTTCAAAGACTTTAGTTCACAAATACACAACTGAATAGAACTTACGCATCTCCGATTTTATATCTACATTTGAGTGAGGTGGAAGGGGTGATGTGGCATTAACACAAGACAGAACAAGATGTGGCATTAATAGGGTATTAATTTCATCACCACAAGACAGAACAAGAGGTGATATTAATAGGGTATTAATTTCATCAACACAAGACAGAACACGAAACAATGGATATTGAATAGAAGTGTTTGTAGAAAGCCTATTGGTCCATATTTCTTGATGCTTCTATATTGGAGCGGAGTCTTGAGGTGGGTAGAATATAGTTGTGCAATAATTGGCTGTTGATTGCTGGTGTTGACTTCTTGATGTGTAGTGCCTCGCAAACGTCAAGCCGCCTGCTATCGCTGTATCTATCGATGATTTCTGTGTTGTTTACTAGGATTTCTCTGGCGATGGTTTGGTTGTGGGAAGAGATTATATGTTCCTTAATGGAGCCCTGTTGCTTATGCATCGTTAAACGCCTAGAAAGAGATGTTGTAGTCTTGCCTATATACTGTTTTTTTTTGGAGCTTACAGTCCCCAAGAGGGCATTTGAAGGCATAGACGACGTTAGTCTCTTTTAAAGCGTTCTGTTTTGTGTCTGGAGAGTTTCTCATGAGTAGGCTGGCCGTTTTTCTGGTTTTATAGTAAAAAAATAGTTTAATAGTTTTCTGGTTTTACTATAAAACCAGAAAAACGGCCAGCCTACTCATGAGAAACTCTCCAGACACAAAACAGAACGCTTTAAAAGAGACTAACGTCGTCTATGCCTTCAAATGCCCTCTTGGGGACTGTAAGCTCCAAAAAACCCAGTATATAGGCAAGACAACAACATCTCTTTCTAGGCGTTTAACGATGCATAAGCAACAGGGCTCCATTAAGGAACATATAATCTCTTCCCACAACCAAATCATCGATAGATACAGCGATAGCAGGCGGCTTGACGTTCGCGAGGCACTACACATCAAGAAGTCAACACCAGCAATCAACAGCCAATTATTGCACAACTATATTCTACCCACCTCAAGACTCCGCTCCAATATAGAAGCATCAAGAAATATGGACCAATAGGCTTTCTACAAACACTTCTATTCAATATCCATTGTTTCGTGTTCTGTCTTGTGTTGATGAAATTAATACCCTATTAATATCACCTCTTGTTCTGTCTTGTGTTGATGAAATTAATACCCTATTAATGCCACATCTTGTTCTGTCTTGTGTTAATGCCACATCACCCCTTCCACCTCACTCAAATGTAGATATAAAATCGGAGATGCGTAAGTTCTATTCAGTTGTGTATTTGTGAACTAAAGTCTTTGAAAATGTAATAAGTTTTACGAAACGCGCTCGTGTCGCGTCAGACTAGAAATAAAAATGAATTTTGGAAAATTGATTTTTGATTTACCTCCAACAGTGAAAAGAAATGTACGAAAGATTGAGAAAATTCGTGTTAGAATTATTAATCCTACTTTTTCAGTCATATTTAATAATATATATATATATATATATATATATATATATATATATATATATATATATATATATATATATATATATATATATATATATATATATATATATATATAATTTTTTTTTTTTTTTTGACATTATTAGACGATGCTGTGGTCACACGCTGAACAGCAGTGCTGTGCACTCATGCTGCGAGTGTCAGCCTTGGTTGCTCACTCACTACTGAGGCTCTCACACCCGGGAATATGGACCATGATTTTTTTTAAAGATAGCATCTGTTTACAAGAGCCCTGAGGAAGCTGATGTGAACCCCATGTAGCCGCGGGAGTTTTGAATGGAACGTGAAAAATACAAATACCTGGAGGTGCGTAGCGCACCCCAGACCTGGGCCTGCAGTCGCGTTGCATACTTAAAGGGTTAATTATATATCTCTTAGCTCTAATATTTTTCATCTTACTACATCTATGTTGATATATATAATTTTCAGGAAAATGTTCCCTTTCCTTTTGTTCTTTACTCCCCCCTTCCTCTAATGATTTTGTTGCCATGTTTTTATGTACCATTTCACTTGATTTCCAGTCCCTATCACCATAGAAAAAGAAATTCATTCTTCATCATTTCTACAGTAGTTTCATCTAGATGTTTCGTTTCATCGAGGTTTGTTTTCAGCTTTTCTTTGTCTTCCCTTGAGAGGTCTTGTCTTATTGACCAAAGTTTGCGATCACTTTGCAATTTCTTAGCATTTCTAAGCACTTCCGTCATATGTTTCATTCCATTAAATGTCATCCTTAAGAGCTTCATCTCCTGGCCAACGGAGATTTAGTGCAAGAAAATGGACCCATAGTGGTGGCGCCCGTGTGTATGGTGGATGTGGTGGTGGACATTCTTCTTCTGCTGGAGAAGAGGAGGAATGGTGGGGGTTGAACTGGTAGGAGACATGTGATCAAGTCTGTCCAGTGGTCTCTCTGTAGTCTAGCAATCTGTGGCACAGACTCTGTGCAGCCTGTATATTACAGCTTTGTCTAGCCTGATAGCATGTCAAACCTGACAGCATGTCTAGCCTGACAATATCTACACCCATGGAGAATCTACACTACATGGAGAAATGTCACAAGTGGAGTACCACAGGGTTTAGTTCTTGCACCAGTGATGTTTATTGTGTACATTAATGATCTACCAGTTGGTATGCAGAATTATATGAACATGTTTGCTGATGATGCTAAGATAATAGGAAGGATAAGAAATTTAGATGATTGTCATGCCCTTCAAGAAGACCTGGACAAAAGAAGTAGATGGAGCACCACTTGGCAAATGGAATTTAATGTTAATAAATGTCATGTTATGGAATGTGGAATAGAAGAACATAGTCCCCACACAACCTATATATTATGTGAGAAATCTTTAAAGAATTCTGATAAAGAAAGAGATCTAGGGGTGGTTCTAGATAGAAAACTATCACCTGAGGACCACATAAAGAATATTGTGCAAGGAGCCTGTGCTATGCTTTCTAACTTCAGAATTGCATTTAAATACATGGATGGCGATATACTAAAGAAATTGTTCATGACTTTTGTTAGACCAAAGCTAGAATATGCAGCTGTTGTGTGGTGCCCATATCTTAAGAAGCACATCAACAAACTGGAAAAGGTGCAAAGACATGCTACTAAGTGGCTCCCAGAACTGAAGGGTAAGAGCTACGAGGAGAGGTTAGAAGCATTAAACATGCCAAAACTAGAAGACAGAAGAAAAAGAGGTGATATGATCACTACATACAAAATAGTAACAGGAATTGATAAAATCAACAGGGAAGATTTCCTGAGACCTGGCACTTCAAGAAAAAGAGGTCATAGATTTAAACTAACTAAACACAGATGCCGAAGAAATATAAGAAAATTCACCTTTGCAAATAGTGGTAGACGGTTGGAACAAGTTAAGTGAGAAGGTGGTGGAGGCCAAGACCGTCAGTAGTTTCAAAGCGTTATATGACAAAGAGTGCTGGGAAGACGGGACACCACGAGCGTAGCTCTCATCCTGTAACTACACTTAGGTAATTACCCAGTTTGTCTAGTCTGACAATCTGTCTACACCCAGTTTGTCTAGCCTGACAATCTGTCTACACCCAGTTTGTCTAGCCTGACAATCTGTCTACACCCAGTTTGTCTAGCCTGACAATCTGTCTACACCCAGTTTGTCTAGCCTGACAATCTGTCTACACCCAGTTTGTTTAGCTAGACAGCATGTTAAGCCTAACAGTCTGTCTAAACTGATAATATCTAGCCTCACTGTGTAGACCGTTTGTCTAGCCCGACTGCCTTATATTGCCTATGCTCTATGGGCTGATTTCACAACAGGATTAATTAATTTTAACTTATGATATGATGGGACACCATCATATCATAACTTTTCCACCAATCTCTGAACTGTTCCTCTATCCAAAGCAAATCCATACATCCGCTTTCTCTAGCGAACTCTTGTTCATTGAATCAGGTGAGTAAATCCGGCCTGGAAACTGTGCGTTCCAACCGGAGATTCACCAAATCGAGGTTAGTTGAATTGAGTTTCCACTGTATATACAAGTTTATATACAAAATTCCTTTTAGGAAATTTTTACCAAATGTCAGATGTTTTGTATTAGTTGACTTAAGGGGGCGTCTGGTTGGCATCTGGGTCCAAAAATGCAAAAATGAAAACTCATTCGATTTCAATCAAACTTTTTTGACAAGTTCTATATGAAAAGTGTTTCATCTGGTCCAAGTTTCAGCATTGTAGCATAAACAGGAAGGGAGAAAAAAAATATTGAAGTAGTTGTGAAAATTATGCAAAAATGGTCAAAATCGATTATCAATCAAAAGTGTCAACTGAAATCATAACTACAACTCTTTGCTATCACAATAGCATATATTAAACAAATATTATTATTAGTTTAATTGGAAAAAAATTTTAAGGAAAAAAAAAAAAAAGGATTTTTTTTTCTTTTTTTTTTTTTAAATATTTTTTTTTTTCATTTTTTTTGGGGCGATTTGCATCAAACTTACACACCTGACTGTACGTAAGCCTATCTGTAAGGATGCCTATTTTGGAGAAAATTGGTTGATGTCAACCCCAGCCACAGATTTTAGAACCTTAGACTTTATTCATTTCTGTTTTTTTTTCAATTGACACAAACGTTTACAAAACTCATTCTTTTTTTATTCAATTTACATGAAACTTACACAGTATATGTGGAGGGCATGTCTTTACATTGGGGGGCTTTCATTTTTCTCTAAGTTCATTTATTGATTTTATAATAGCAATAAACATGCCATATTTGCAAAAAAATTTTGGGGAACTTTGAACATTTGTATTAGGAAAACTAAAGATGTTTTGGAAATTCTAAATCCCCAAATCCTTTATTATATGCTAATGTGTCAGAAAAGTGTCACAGAATAATTTTATCTGAAACGTGTGTTCTGAAGTGTGGACTTGAAAATGTGTAAAAAACGTTCAAAAAACAAAAAACAAAAAAAAACTCCCTTTCTATTTACGCTGCAGTACTGAAACTTGGGACAATTTAAGCACTTTTCATATACAACTAGAAAAATAATATTGGTTGACATTGAACAACTTTCATTATAATAACCAGACGCCCCCTTAAAGCCCCGCTGATCTCTCATTCTTTTCTTTTGCAGCTCCTGTTATCACTTGAAGAATTACATCTGCAGTGTCCTGTATGTCTAATGCCACCCACTGGCATTAGCGCTCATGTGTCAGAAACACTGCATACATGATCGTGTCAGCCGTGTCATGAAGCACATCAATGTAACAAATACTGCAAGTACAGTGGCAGCATTTTGTGTCTTTAGCACAATTTCAACAGCCTGAGGATGGGAGTTTACTCCATTTTTGTATATTGTCATGTTCAAAGTTGTCACCCATTACAGTAAACACACTTTCATCTGAAACACTACACATGCAATATCTAACTCTCATTCTGCATGGTGCAACGATAAAATAAAAGTGTTGAAATTCAAATTTGGTGTTTCATATGTTTTATGAACTGAGTGTTTATTAATATTGTATTGTATATGCTGTATAAATTCTGTATACATTTGAACCATTGTATTTTGTGAGAAAACATTTCATTATGTAAATTAACTATTACACTTAGGTAATTTCACGCGTATGTGTGTTAGAGAGAAATATATATAATAGATATAATAGAGGAACAATAGATTGGTTAGAAAGGTGGGTCCAAGAGCTAATAGCTCAGTTCTGCAGGCACAAATAGTAAATACATGTCAAACTACACAAGGGCCCATTGTTCTTGACCCTTATGCTACTGCTGCTGTACTGTATTTGAAATAACACAAACTTTTCTATAATATATAGGAAGTAACATATTCTCTAATATTAATAGATAAATTACTAATATTTTCTTTGCATCTAGGAATCAGTAACATTACTGATTTACACAGTCAAAGTTTACATTCTCTTTTATGTCTTAATAAGTAATCCACTTGCTATATATTTGAATCAAAGAGAGTGTTTTTTTTTTTTTTGTAGCTTATTTGACCTTCAGAGTCAAGTATTGACAGTAGAGGTAGCACCTTATTACCTGACTGCTTTATGCTAGCCGCCACGAAGTAACACAATATTGCTTGTCCTGTAGTTAAAGTGATAAGCATCTTTAACAAAGATTAACACTTTAGTGCGCGCGGCACTAGCTGGAAAAAATAGCGGGTTGTGCGCGCGGCGTTCTGGGCGCTCAAGCGTAAACACACAAAAGTGTATAATCTTTTCACGCTCTTAACATCAATTCTCGAGCTACGTTTTTCATTTTGGTATCAATGCGTTGGCAATAAAATTCTCTACAAGATCATATGCATAAAATGTCACCAAAGCATTTGCTATCCCACCACGAAGTAAACAAACACGAAGATGACTCGCCGTGACACCCAAACAGGAAGTAAATGTTCATACTCTTTCGTTTGTTGCCAGCCTCACAGTCATCCTACAGCGCTTATTTTGATATCACTGAACTCGCAATAAAATTCCCCACCCAGACATATGCCTATCAATGTCTAATTATGTTCCCCACGAGTGTGGGAACTGGGCGAAGCGTTAGCCGTGATTTCAGCACCGACGACACTGTTGTGATGCAGCGCTTTGAAAGTTTATACTTATTTCACTGTCCTGACAATATTTCTTGAGCTACGTATTTCATTTTTATAGCAATGTGTTCGCAATAGAAAGTTCTATAAGAACATGGGTAGAATTGGCCAACAGAGCGTCAAATAAATTTGCGGCGAATAAAATCTTACGCAAATCTTACGAGTGTTTGTACCCGTGAGCGTAAAAAGTTTTTACTTTGCTCATGTTTTTTCAAGTTTAAACTTGATTCACACCGTTTTTTTTGTTTGTATAGTGTTCGGAATAAAAGTCTCTACACAGACATATGCATATAAATGTAGAATCATGATCGCGGCCAACACAAGAGTGTGTGAAGTGGGCGATTACCCTCGTTGTCACCAACTCAATAGTCTCTCCTCTAAGTTACAATACATTGCCGTTTTCTCAAATAGGCACTGTGCCTATTAGAGAAAACGAAAATTTATTGGCAAACATATTCATACAAACCCCAAGTCGATCGAGTAGTAAATACCCAATATAAAACACGGTCCGTAAATTTACGTCGTGATCCGACAAGCGGTTAAGCAAAACGCCCGTAATTCCAAGTGGAAAATCCAGCAAAGTGTTAATTTGAGAAAATCAGGAGCCGTGAGGAGGATTTGAACCTATGCTCTGGGTACTCTAAAGCAAACGCCTTAAACAACTACACCATGCCATGGTAAAAGGATTGCAACCAGGGATTGAATTGAATTCTCTAGGTGCAAAGATTAATTTAGTAATATTCAAGAACTTGTGCAAGAAAGAAGTCACATCACAAATAGAGAATATTAAGACCTTTCTCTAATATTTAAAAGGAAACAAGACTGAAGGTTGGGGGGAAGGGACAGGTATTTACGGAATTTATAGTAGGAAACTCTTTAAACATAAAATAGTTATTAAAATATGAGATGGAATTCTAATTAAATACCAACAATTATTTTGATTTTAAGGATTCAAACAATGTTTAGATTTGTGAATTACATGTTTATTTTACACATATAAGAGGACATACTACTACCATATACAGTAATCAATTATCACTTCTGAATTTAAACAGCTCTCTGTAAAAAGAGTAATACTGAGATTAATACCACACATTGAAGGTGATGGACACCTCACACACCTTCATCCTTGACAAGATTCAGGCATCCTCCTGAGGAGTTGAAGGCATGTAAGAACATAGTTATATCATGTCAAATAATTGTTGTAAATACAGGCACTAGATGCAGTGGCACTACATGCTCACTCTCACAATTACATTACTTAACAGAATTACATTTAACTTACAATATTTACTGACAGTAAAATTTAATTATTTAATATATAATGTCTGTCATTACATCAGCAGAGAAATAAGAATTATCAATAGCTACATAAATTTAGCAATAAAATACAGAACATTTAAATCGGGAAAATACTTTGGATTTCTAGACCAACATGACTTTTCACATCAATACATTGTAATTTGTGCAGGAATATATTTTAAAATAAAAAACTTGTCTTAAGTGCCTAAAACAGTATAGCTAAAAATATCATAAAAGCATAAGAGAATTTTATGGACATGCATTCATGTTAGCATTCATTGTCTAAAATTCCTTTCAAGAATATAAAAAGTTAAATATGAGTCTTCACTCAGCAGAGAAACTACATCAGTGTTCAGTGTGTCAAAAAGAATTTACCAAGAAATCATTTCTAACAGATCACATGAGGATTCATACCGGAGAGAAACTATATCAATGTTCAGTATGTCTAAAAGACTTTATAAACAAAGGACGTCTTATAATGCACATGAGGATTCATACAGGAGAGAAACCACATCAGTGTTCAGTGTGTCTAAAAGACTTTATACACAAATCACATCTTACAGTGCACATGATGATTCATACAGGAGAGAAACCATATCAGTGTTCAGTATGTCAAAAAGATTTTAGACGAAGAACACAGCTTGCAGTGCACATGAGGACTCATACAGGAGAGAAACCATATCAGTGTTCAGTATGTCAAAAAGATTTTACAGCAAGACGAGGTCTTACAATGCACATGAGGAATCATACAGGAGAGAAACCATATCAGTGTTCAGTGTGTCTAAAAGACTTTAAACGAAAATCACATCTTACAAAGCACATGAGGATTCATAAAAGAGAGAAAAATAAGTTTTCAGAGCCTCAAAATGACGTTACACAAAAATCAGACCTAATGCAGCACCTAAGGCATACAGGAGAAAAATGTCATTGTTCATTGTGTATGCAGAAATCAAATCTAACAGAGCACATTATGATTGATAGTGGAGAGAAACCATGTAAATGTTCAATATGTCTAAAAGACTTCACAAAGAAATCAGATCTAAGAAATCACATGAATATTCATACAAGAGAGACCCAATATAAGTGTTCAACATGTCTAATAAACTTCACAGAGAAATCAGATCTAATAAATCACATAAAGATTCATACTGGAGAGAACCCATATAAATGTTCAGTGTGTCTTAAAGATTTCACACAAAAAAAAAGTCTAATTAGGCACATTATGATTCATACTGGAGAGAGACCATATAAATGTTCAATGTGTCTAGTAGGCTTTAAAACAAAATCAGATTTAATAAGGCACATAAAGATTCATACACGAGAGAAAGCATATAAATGTTCAGTGTGTCAGAAAGACTTTCTTCGAAAAGAATCCCTAACACAGCACATAAGAATTCATACAACAGAAAATATCAGTGTATTTAACATTTTAATTGTGCAACACATCATATGATGTGTTGAGTAACTTGCAGTAACTTGCGCTCCACATCATATGATGTATTGGAGTACCGCCCAAGATTTGAAAGGCCTGCGGGGTAAAGGGGGCCTCCATACGCTGCCCAGGGGCTATAGTAAACTGTCGCCATTTTGTAAAAAAATCCAGCTCACGCTACCATCGCATGGGAGGCATCAGTTACCCAGCAGCCACCATGTCGAGCGCACGGCCGAACGCTTTCCGGATGCGCACCACGCAATCACTCATCCAAGAGCAAATAACCAGTGAATTATTTTCTGATGGTGAGGAAAGTGATTTTGATGACTCCGACATTGATAAAGACTACACACAATTGACCGATGATAATAGCACGGACAGTGAAAATGAGATGCAGCCACCTCCCATGGCGAGGCCTATACGCTTACCCATGCCTCCTCGCCCAGTGTCTACTCCAATCCACCCTCGACCACATAGTTCCTGTGCTTATTTAGAGTCTGAGGATATTTTCGGTGATGAGTCAGAGGAAGGTGACTCTTTTTTCTGGTTTTAGTGAAGTGGAATCAGAATACAGTGTTACCGAGCCTGGTGCCAGTACCAGTGGTGTTACTGGGCAAGAATTTGTCGCGTCAGCAGCGTCTCGCCCAGCCAAGCGCCACCACATGAAACAACATGAGGCACCAAGAGCCTCATGTTCACGTGCTTCCACCTCACGTGCACGTAGCGGCCGTACTGTGCGTAGACGGGCTTCAGCTCCTGGTCCACGGTGTGCATCGCTTCCTCGCCATCGTGCCCCTGTTGTGTCCCCTGCGTCTCGCAGGACACCAGGTGTACTAGTGTGGCGTGATGGTGCTGGTTTTATTCCTCGAATTCCTGCCTTTGACAATAAAGACGTTGGGATTACAGAGCTTTTCCCTGATATCGGAGAGGATATGAGTGAATTGGATTATTTTACAGCATTCTATGATGAGCCGCTCATGGAATATATTGTACACCAAACGAACCTTCATGCGGCTCATCTCATTAGAAGAGAAATAACAGAATTTTCACGATTGCAATGTTGGAAAACCACCACTGTAGGTGAAATGTATGTGTTTTTAGCAATATGTATGTTGATGAAGCACTGTGTCAAACACGCTATCACAGATTACTGGAGCAAAGATTTGACTATTCCAACCCCTTTCTTCGGGAAATATATGTCCGAGACAGGTTTCAGATACTCCACAGGTGTGCAGTTTGCAAGTAATGAGGACCGAGCAGAGGATGATAGACTTTGGCGAGTGAGGCACTATATGAATGAAGTGATTGGAAAATTCAGAGAGTTTTACGTACCAGCACAGAAGCTGGTGATTGACGAATCCCTTGTACTTTTCAAAGGACATGTTTCATTCAAGCAGTATATTCCCTCCAAACAAAACAGATTTGGATTGAAATTCTTTGTACTGTGTGACTGTGAAACAGGATACGTGTTGCACATGATTCTGTATTCAGCTAGCGATTGTAGATATTCCCGGTAACTATGAACATGGTTTCTCGGGTAGTGTGGTGAAGTCACTGATGGCACCATGGATGAACAAGGGCCACATCTTATACACAGATAATAACTATACAAGTCCATTGCTAGCTAGGTTCTTGATTGAAAATAGAACCGGATTGGTTGGCACAGTAAAGGCACGAAGAAGGGAAATGCCAGTGTTTGACGGTGGACTTGCAGTTGGTGAGTGCCAGCTATGGAAATGTGATCAAATACTCTCGGTACAGTGGAAAGACAAGAGAGAAGTGAACCTGCTGACAACCGTTCATGAGGGTACAATGTTAAACAGTGGCAAGGTGCACCATATAACGAAAGAACCAGTATATAAGCCAGATTGTATTCTTGACTACAATATCAACATGCGTTTGATTGATAAGGCTGACATGATGGTTGGCACTATCGAGTGTGTGCAGAAAACATTGAAATGGACGAAAAAAGTGTTTTTCCATCTTGTTGACATGAGCATGTTGAACTACTATAATATATATCTGGTGAAAACTGGACGTAAACCTAGTTTCCGTGCATTTGCTTTTACACTTGCAACACAGTTATTAGCAAAGTTTGGTAAAGATGTCCCTGGCATACAAAGACCAATCATGAACCCAGTGTTGCAGCATGCTGCAACACCCAGGCTCGCTCACATGGAGGCCTTTCAGCAACACAGACTAAAACATTTGCCACCAGCTGGAAAGCGTGCAATAGGCCAGCGTGAATGCCTAGTATGTAAAACAACAAAAAGGAGAGAACAGAAACGTAAAATGGTGCAAACATGGTGTGAAGCGTGTGCAGTTCCATTGTGTGCTGTCGACTGCTTCAACGACTATCACTCGCTCCAAGAATTCTAAATGTGCAATAATAGTGCAAAAACCTGTACATAGTGTGTGCTTGTGTGTACATATAATAATGAACATTGTGATTACATAGTATAATGGCGTAATGGAAAACATTTGTGTGCACATGTGTATACTCGATGTATGCAACATTTATTGATAATGACTGTGATGTAACATTATGTGCAACACAATTAGTGACTAATATTGCTAATAAAATAGGCCTAGACACTGTAAATAATGACGCGAAAATAAATTCGTGGGAACTCTGGCTGCTTGAAGACCGCGCGCGACGCCTCTGGGATGCACCATACATGAGCGAACATGCAAATAGTGACGTCATCGCCATCTTGTCGGCGCTATTACGTTGCTGGTAAGTACAATTGATTTTTGTCCCCCCCTCCCCGGTGATCAGGGAACACGACTTTACAGGTTAGGAAGAAATTTTTTTTTTTTTTTTTTATTTAGTATGCGCCTGTGGGTGACAAATGCTAAATAGCCCGGAGCCACACAAGGGTTAAAACACTTTATAAAAAATTACATCTAATATGGCAAATGAACATTAGTGTAGAAGAGAAACCATTCCTGTGATAAAAATGTGTGTAATACTTTCTGTGAGGGCTTTTATGATGGCCCTTTGGTGCTTGTTACTTTGTGAGTTCCACCCAATTCAGTCCATGCCAGGGATAATCATATAAGCCTGCTAGGGCCAGAAGCTAAAACCTTGCTGCCCTAAAGAAATTCAAGGACCAGGTTATCGTAATTCACCCTAGCAGAAAGGAGGATAAGTCAATACAGACAACATCTCAGTAAATAAACCACTGGGGTGTGAAGCACTTTAACCTAATCTATCCCTATCTTAACTATGGTATCTGTGCATGGGGTTCAACCACTGCAAACCACCTCAAGTCCATCATCACCTAGCAAAAATCTGCTATCAGAAAAATAACAGATTTTGCTTTCAGACAACACTCAGCCCCCTTGTTTAAATCCCTAAACATCCTAAACATAAACTCACTCCACACTTTCTCGGGGGTTTCTTTAGCCCCCAGTTCCATCTCGGTTACTGCCCTTGCTGAGGGGCGCTCCCCTCTTTCTGCCCCTCCTCCTCTTCCTTCTCCTCCAGACCCTGCTCGTCCACCTCTGGTCTGTCCTCCCATTTCTTTCCCTTCTTCTTTACTCAGTTTACCCATGCCCCCTAACCCTGACTTTGGTGATCCTGATCCTGTGCCTTTTTAATGTGTTGTATTCCTTCTTCACCTTTGTTCTTTGCTCTCTGTTGCTCTCCTCTCTCTCTTTGCCGATGTCTATTCTTCAATGGAACATCTGTGGATATTACGCCAATTTCCTTGACCTCCAACTACTCATTTCACAGTTTTCGCCCCTTTGTGTCTGTCTCCAGGAGCCGATGCTTGGTGCTCGTCCTGGTCACTTCCGTGGCTATTCTTTTCTCTCTCCCCCCCCCCCCCTGCAACAGCTGGGGCCTATAAATTCTTCTGCTCTCTTGCTCCGCTCTGATGTTCCCTTTGTCCCCTTACTTTTTTCCTTGCCTCTCCTCTTTTCTGCTGCCCATGTCTTTGTGAGTAGATGGTACACGGTTTGTTCCATTTATCTCCCCCCCCCTCCACTGTCCCACTTTCTCTTCCCGATCTTAAACACCTCCTAGACTCCTTGCCGGAGGCTGTGCTCCTGCTGGGTGATTTAAATTGTCGTCATGCCCTTTGGGGTGCAAACACCCGGGGTCACCTCCTTGAACCTTTCATCTTCTCTTCTTCCCTGTCCCTTCTTAATTCTGGTGAGCCCACTCATTTGGACTCTCGGAATCGCTCTCTTTTTTTGTCTCGATCTTTCTCTGTGCTCGTCATCCCTTTCCTTAGATTTCGGGTGGTGGGTCCTTGATGACCTCTGTGGCAGTGACCATTTTCCTATCTTTGTTACTTTTTTCTCTTTTCACCCTCCTCTCTCCTTCCCTAGGTGGCGTTTTGCCGAGGCTGACTTGCGCCTCTTTACTCTCCGTGCTACTATTTCCGACCTATCCGTTCTGCTTCTCCTTCGCGCCCTCCTTCTTTTTCATGACACTGTCTTTGACGCTGCCCTCCACTCTATTCCTCGCTCATCCTCTCGGGGAACGCGGAAGTGCATTTCCTGGTGGAATGTGGACTGTGCTTGGGCTGTCCGCTGTAAGCGTGCAGCCTGGAAGAGACATCACCGCCGGCAGACGGTTGAGTCTTTTCTTTTGTTTCGGAAAGCGAGTGCAGTGGCCCGTAGGACCGTCCGTGCGGCTAATCGTGCTTGCTGGAAGTCTTTTGTCTCCACCGTTATGTCCGAAACTCCTCTCCCGCTGGTCTGGAAGTGTATCCGCAAGATTGCGGGTAAGTTCGTTCCCGATGTCTCACCGGTCCTTCACCTCCATGGTGCTCTTGTGGCGGACCCATTGCAGGTCGCGACCGAACTGGGTTCCCATTTATCTGTTAGTTCTGGTTCTCATCTTCCCCAATCCTTCCTTCTTCGTAAGCCTATTCTTGAATCTCATCCTTTAAATTTCTGTACTTATCTTCGCCTTCCCTATAATGATCCCTTCTCTCTCTCTGAGCCCTAGCTCTTTGCGGTTCTACGGCAGCGGGCTCCGATGGATTCATTATGAAATGCTTCACCATCTCCCTCCGTGCACGTCTCAGTATTTACTGAATCTGTACAATCGGGTCTGGGAGTCGTCGCCAGTCCCTGAAAACTGGCTCGATGCTGTTGTCCTCCCTGTTCGGAAACCAGGGTCTCTCGGGTCATCCTCCAAGGACTTCCGCCCTATTGCCCTCACGAGTTGTGTCTGCAAGCTCTTTGAACGTATGATTAACGTTCTTTTGATGTGGTTCTCAGAACACTATCACCACCTCTCCCCTTCTCAATTTGGTTTTCGCACGTGCCGCAGCACAACGGATGTCCTGGTGAACTTGGAGGTCTATATTCGTACTGCTTTTGCTGCGAAGACCTCCGTTGTTGACGTCCTTTTTGACCTGGAAAAGGCTTACGACACTACCTGGTGGTATCGTATTCTCTCAACTTCATTCTTTTGGCCTTCGTGGGACTCTCCCTCTCTTCCTCCAGAGCTTCCTCACTCGTCGTTCCTTTCGTGTGCTGCTTGGTACTACCCTCTCTGCCCCTTTTCGGCAGTATGAGGGTGTATCCCAGGGTAGTGTTCTGAGCACCACTCTTTTTCTAGTTGCCCTCAACAGTTTTCTTTCCTCTCTTCCTTCTGGCATCTTTTCCGCTCTCTATGTTGATGATCTTACCCTTTGCTGTCAGGGTGATGATTCGTCTCTCCTTCAATGGCGGCTTCAACTTGCGATTGATGCCGTGTCGTCTTGGGCCACCGATCATGGCTTCAAGTTCTCTGCGTCTAAGACTTGTGCTATGACTTTTATTTGGAAGCATGTAGTTCTTCGTCCCTCTTTGTTGCTTTATGGTCATCCCCCTGTGTACAGAGATTCCGCTAAGCTTTTGGGGTTGGTCTTTGACACTCGTTTGTCTTGGTCAACCCATATCTCTTGCTTCCGAGTTGAATGCTCTAAGGCCCTTAACCTACTTAAGGTTTTGTCCCGTACTTCTTGGGGAGTGGATAGTCACATGCTCCTCTATTTGCACTCCTCTCTCGTCCTGTCTAAACTCGATTATGGTTGCCCTGCATACTCTTCTGCTTCTCCTTCTACTCTTCTCCGTCTTGATGCTTTGCACCATACTGGGTTGCGTCTCAGCTCTGGTGCCATTCGTTCGACTCCCGCCCTCAGTTTGTATGTTCACACTGGCTTTCTCTCTTCAGGACTGCTGTGATCGCTACTGTCTTCGCTATCTTGCGAGGTCCTTACAACATCCTTCCTCTCGCCTCTGTCGTGCTTTAACTTTTACTCCTCCTGTAGCTCTTGTTCCTCTTCTTCGTCTGCCTCTTTCTGTCCGGTTATCTTGCTTACAGGATTCTCTTTCGGTTTATATTTCTAATGTTTCTCCTCATATTGTTCCTGCCTTGCCTCTGTGGAGAGTCCCCCTTCCTAAGTTTTGTACGTCTTTGACTTGTATTACTAAAGCCTTTACCCCTCCTACGATTCTGAAAAGCCTCTTCCTTGAGCACTTTTCTTCGCACTCCCACTCTATTTCCATCTTTACCGATGGGTCTAAGTCTGAGGACGGTGTGGGCTACTCTGTTGTTTTTCCTGACTGCACTTACACGTGTTGCCTCCCTTCGGAGGCTAGCGTCTTTACAGTAGAACTTTATGCTATTCTCTATGCTCTCTGTCTCTTGCTTTCTCATTATCATTCCTCCTCTGTGGTTGTAGTTGACTCTCGTAGTGCCCTCATGGCTCTAGGGTCCTTTAATCCTGTCCATCCGGTGGTCATCAAGATTCAACATTGGCTGTTTCTTATTTCTAGTAAATTTAAATCAGTGGAGTTTTGCTGGGTTCCCAGCCATATTGGTGTTTCTTTCAATGATGGTGCAGATGCTGCCGCTAAGGAAGCTATCCGTTCTTGTCCCATCTCCCGTAAAGGTATTCCTTATTTCGACTTTTATCCTGTTATTCATTCCTCCATCCTTGCTCGTTGGCAGGGTTGTTGGTCTTCTGTAGTTAGTAACAAGCTGCGTACTCTCAAACGTAGTGTGTCCCCGTGGCCTTCCTCCTTCCACGGTAACCGGCGGTGGGAAACTGCTTTGGCAAGGCTGCGGGTTGGCCATACTTGCTTAACCCACGGTTACTTATTGGAGCACCGCCCTGCTCCTTATTGTTCGTTGTCCCTCTTACAGTTGTGCATATCCTTGTTGAATGTCCTGACTTCAAGGACAAGCGTGTCTCTTACTTTCCGACCGTCCCTCGCGGTCACTTGTCCCTCGATAGAATTCTGGGTGAATCGGATACTTTGGATATCGTTCTCCTTATGCGTTTTTGTTCTCGTATTGGCATTCTTGGTGATATTTAGAGGCCTCTGATTATTTCGCACTTTGATGGTGCTACATAGCCTTCCCGGTTTGGTGCCTTCTTTTGATAATTACCTTACCTCCACACATTCTCTTGTGTCAGTTACATTTAAAAAACCCTGTTCTTAAATGCAAACCCTGCACTGAAACTCTCCCTGGACAGATGAAAAAGGACCCGTTATCACCACACCAGAAAAAAATATCTCTTTGATATTCCCAGAGTCAAACTTAATCTGTGTAAACACACTATGCAAATAAAGGGACGTAGTCTATGGAACTCACTCTCTAATGAATTGAAAAGCTGTTCAACTTTTGCCTCATTCAAAAACAAAACTAAAAAGTACCTAATTTCATCTTCATAGTTTCCTACCTTGTACTTTAAAATTGCACTGCATCTAGTGCTACCCAATCTCCCAATCCTTATGTAACTAATCCAAACAACTTTGTCTTCTTGTCTTGTGCTGTTTTCTTATGTGCTATCAATATGCTGTATTGTGCCTATTAATCTTTGTTAAATTACCAATCAAGCTGTCGGTGCAATCAATTGGAGCTATCGATGTGCTTTAACCCTTTAGTTGCGCAAGGCATCATATGATGCTTTGACTTTAGTTGCGCAAGACATCATATGATGCTTTGAGTGACTTGACTTGCAGTAAATTGCGCTCGGCATCATATGATGCTTTGGAGTACCGCGCAAGATTTAAACGGCACATGGATACACAGGGTTCACCACACCTTGCAGTAAATTGCGCTCGGCATCATATGATGCTTTGGAGTACCGCGCAAGATTTAAACGGCACATGGATACATGGGGTTCACCACACCTTCATCAGGGCTCTTGTAAACAGACGCCATTTTAAAAAAAATCGTGAGCCAAATTCCCGGGTGTGAGGGGCCTCAGTATCGAGTGAGCTACCAAGCCTGACTCACCCAGCATGAGCTCACAGCACTGCTGTTCAGCTTGTGACCACAGCATCGCCTAAAAATGCCATAATATACATGTTCTTGCTATTTTTTAGCGATGCTATTATTACAGAAGGCCCCCTAACTGTGATAAAACTGACCAGGGTTCTGATAATAGCAGGATTGTGGTAATATTTAGCGCTGTACTCCATGGAGGGAGGAGGGAGGGTGGTGGCGTTGTCTTCTGATTGTGTGTGGCCACCTTTTATTGACTGCACTCACTATACTAGCTTAGTGGTTCTCTATGGTGAACACAATTGTAGATACTTATATATAATGTTTGTATATAAAAGCAAAAACAGTATGGTGGGAGGAGAATGGTGGCAAGTCAGGTGAGGGGGGGGGAGGGAGGGAGGGAGTGGCAGCCAGTGGCGGGCTGCCACTGCCACTCTGCATACAAACTTATTGGTTCATTATGGTGAACACGAATGTAGACACTTATATATAACGTCTGTATATAGTTAATAAAAGCAAAAACAGTATGGTGGGAGGAGAATGTGGGCGAGTGAGGTGTTGAGGGAGTGAGTGGCTGGCTGGTGTGTGGCGGTCACTCCTCGTTACTTTTTGGCTCATAATAGCAACTTAGTGGTTCGTTATGGTGAACAAAACATGCAGATAGCTATATATAACCTGTGTATGTAGTGTAATAACCGATAAAGTATTTGTTCACTGTTTGATGAACATAATTGAATCAACAATATGCACACCATATTTTTTTGTACAGCGATGATTCACTCATTTTATTATATAAATATATCACACTACACACTATTCAATAATATTACAGCAAAAAAACTACGAAAAATCAATCGGACATATTGAAATAATTAGGTAATAATCTCTTTATGGCAACTCCGGCCTGACAGCTGGTGAGCAACAAACCGTCTGGAACCACGTTCAGGTTTGGGACTTCGTTCCCTTTCTGGCTCCGTTACGAGGTTCCGGCGTCGTCCTGGCTAGCAGACTGCCCCTTGTTTGGTCTGGATTCCTGGCATTCCTTCTGTCGTTCCCGCACGCTGGAGTGGCGGGAAGCTTCCACGGTGCTTCAGGTTTTCCTGGGGGGCGAACTTGAGTACCTGAATGAGTGCTTGTTTGCCCCTGCCCTTCCCCGCGATGTGGGCGTTATTCAGCTCCATGTGCAGGTTCCCTCCCTTTCGGCGGTGCTCGTTGCAGAGGACTTGCGCGCCCGGGGCCTTTTGGCTTCGGCCTTGCGGTTCTTTTCCCTCCTGGAGCTGTCTTCGGATTGGCTCGTGTAGGATGTGGGGACGCTTGGGTCCGTCCCGGGGTCCGGCACCTTGTCCTTGGCTGCGCGTTCGTCGGCTGCCTTGTTGAAGCTGTTCACGCCGATTTTGCGGGATGCGGTTTCCCTGTTTTATGCTTCCCGTCTCGCGTGTCGGCAGGCTGTGCTGGGTTCCTCCGTGGAATCTGCTTGGGCTCTGGCTCTTAGGCGTTCTTCACCTTTTTGTCCTCTTCTGTTTGAGGAGTCGGCCGTGGCGCAGTTTATTCAGGCTGCGTCGGAGGCTTGTCGTCCGATGTCGGACTTGTTGGTTTTCCGGGGGTCCCGGGGTGGGTCTTCCCGGAAAGGTCGTGCCTGGGCTCGAGGTTCCTCTCGTCGTGGTAGGCCTCTGGTGTCAGGTTCGGGGTTGGCTCCTCCTGCGGACCCTCCCTCGTCTGGTCGGCGCGGTGTTTGCGCTGTGCAGGGTTCAGGGTCTCGTAAGGGTCGCCGGCCCTTTCGCGGTTTGCCCCCTTGACAGGGCGATGGGGGGGCGGCTTGCACTGTTCGCCCGCGCCTGGTCCCACGATTCGTGGGCCTTTCGGGTCGTGTCTCGCGGCCTGTGGTGGCGTTGGGTAGCCCCTCCCTCCTTTGGGGGGTCGGGGCTGGCAGGGCAGGTTTCTTTCCCTGCGCTCTGTCGAGTCGTCTTGGAGTGGGTACGCTTGGGCGTCGTCCCTCAGATGGGTTTCCCGTCTGTTTCCGGTTCCGAAACGGGACTGCGCGGACCTGCGGTTCATTCTGGACTTGTCCCGTCTGAACCCCTGGGTTCATTGCCCCTCCTTTCGGCAACCCGTTCTCACACAAGACAGCACATATATGACTTAATGCTTAAAGTCAATATGTTGAATATGAATTAGTAAATATGTGATATATTCCCAGTTACTTTTTTTTCCAATGCCCAAACTCTTCCTCACGTACCAACTTGCGTCTCACAGTACCCGTCCGTCAACCTAGATAGCAGAATAGTCGTGATTGGTTCAATTATAAGGAAAATTGTACTTTTCAGGTCCCACATGGGTTGTGAAATTTACCTACTATTGTCCATGCTCTTAGAATATTATAGATCAGCTACTTCCTATTGAAGGTTCGTAGTTTTGTTTTGAGAAATATTAGTTGTTCTTAGTAAATTATAATAAGCACTATAAATTATTACATAGAATAACAGTCCTTCACCAATCAATATTATATACCATAGTTGGTGCTTTACAAATCTTTAAAGGATGTTTTGTAGGAACGCTAACAGAAAACGATGGTTCATTGGAATGTCTATGGAGTAAACTACTCTAAACAGGATGGTATTGTGTCTACTATACCAACTACAGGATCGGTATATTGTCCACTACCACCTGTTAGGTGAGTAAGGGGTGCAATACCACCCACAGGATGGGTACGAGGGTCACATCCACCCAGAGGATGAGTATGGGGATCATATCCACCCACAGGAAGGGTATGGGGTCCAATACCACCCACAGGATGAGTATGGCGTCCACTACAACCCACAGGATGGGTATGGGGCTCCAACCACCCATAGAATAGGTATGGGGCTCCAACCACCCATAAAATGGGTATGGGGTCCAATAACACCCACTGGATGTGTATATGGCGTCCATTGCCGCGCGTCGAGCTCGAAAACCGCAGCATTCATCTCAGAACCATGCCTATTTCACGCAGATTCCTTAATAAACGTAAAAGTTTTATATGTCACAAGAAAGATAGAAATATAAGCTTCATTCTAAATACCTTACCATGGGCATATTTAAATTTAAACCGAAGATACGTGTACTTTTATAATAGCCGAGCTCCGACCCCGGACAGATCGATCGACCGAGCAACTCTCTCTCAGAACAATGTTTATTTCACGTGAATTCGTTAGTAAACATATATGTTTTATATGTCTCAAGAAAGACAGACATATAAGCTTCACTTTAAGCACTTTACTATAGACATATTTAAATTTCTAATGAAGATTATTGTATTTTAAAAATTACGGGCTCCCACCCCGTACAGACTGAACGACAGAGCAACTCTCTCTCAGATCAATGTTTATTTCACATAAATTCGTTAATAAACACAAATGTTTTATAAGTCTTAAGCAAGATAGAAATAAGAGCTTCATTTTAAATACATTACAATAGACATATTTATAGCTCAAGTGAAGATACATATGTTTTTATAGTAGCGCTCAGTAGCTTGTCGGGCATGGAGTGCAGACGCCTACGCACTTGCCGATATATTGTATAATTAACAAAGATACGCTAATAAAGCCTAAAATCTTATATGCATCCAGAAAGACCGATATATGAACATTATTATAATTGCACCAAATGAAATATATCATGTTCGAGAACAAAGATATATCAATTTTAAATTAAGTTTCGACTCTCTCTCGGGTGAGAGAGATGGGGCGACTCTCGCCCCATCTATTGGAGATTCTGTGCACTAAATACCCAAAGCTACTCAAACCCTTTTAGCATTATTTAAGTAATGAAGTAATATGGTATATTTACTCACTATAATGTGGGTGCTGAATGCAGAACATGAGAAAACATATATTTACTCCAAACTAATATAATTTCATTATGAAATAAGTAGCATCAAAGGAAGTCGATGGTCCAAGCAGCAATGTTGTGGAGCGACTTATCCAAGATATATCGTTGTTTGGAAAGTGTGTTGGCATATCCAGTTGTCGCACTTCTCTGCTCAAATTATCACAAATTTAAATTATAATGTTAACAAGTAGAATACGTATTTTTAATAAAAGCTAACATAACTAGCCAGAAAACATTTAACATTAATTAAAAAATATATGTTTGGAAGTTAAATCGACTTCATAGGACAATGGTTTTGTTATATATACTCGTTATTCGTTGACATGCGTTCGCTACTTAAACTACCATGTACTGTACTTATGTAAAATCTCCCATGTCTCTTCGCTCATCTCACCGAACCCTACAGGCTCTGTGATATATTGTTTAATTAATTGAGATTCACAAATAAAGCTAATAATTGTATATGTTATCAAAAAGGCAGAGCTTAGTTTAGTTCATTTATTATGCACTCCATACCCATCCTATGGACGATAGTGGAGTGTTACAGAGGCACATAATGGGCTCAGGGAATGAGCCCCACAATTCATATAGCCAAGCAAGTTATAATCTTGATAAGCTAGTTACAAAAGTCAATGCACATTGTCACATCAACAATGGGCTCGAGTCCGACCACAAGTACAGTTTATAATTTAAGCAACTTACATATATGGAGGGCTAGTGTCACAATTGATATGTTTATCCTACACATAACCCCCTCTCCCCCATCCAATGGGCAGCGGTGGATAGGTTACAATCAAGTCGTTTTTTGCGTTTTATTCAGAGATTAGATCTTATTGGGTGAGGAAAGATATTCATATTTTAAAGAAGGCTTCTTGGCTGATGCTCTCCATTGATTGAAAATATACAACCTTTTGAAAATCAATGTTAGTTTGATCTAGATATTGTAATTAACGAAAGTATTTATGTCATCTGAAAGGTAGAAATATAGGCTACATTTAAAATCCTTTGTCATAAATATAACTGAAGTGAAAACGAAGATATATGCGTTTTGATAGTTACTTGATGGCTTGCTCTGAGAGTGTGAAGCCCTGCACACCAGCCAATAAATTGTATAATTAGTTTCCATATATTTTAATTAATCTTAAAAATCTATATGTCAGAAGAAAGGAAGATGTAGCCGTTAATGTGACAACATTTAAAAATATATATATCTTAAGTTAAATAAATAATACCACCTTATTGCTGGTGTCCGGACACATGAAAATTACCTAGGTATCAGTATCCAGCCAGGCGGGGATCACAGGCTGCACAATACTGATAAATTTATGTAATGCACTACTTGTGGTCGATCTCGAACCCATTTATGATGTGACGACTTATAGTGAATTTTGTAACTAGCTCATTAAGATTGTAACTTGCTTAGCTAAATGAATTGTGGGGTTCGGTCCATTCATTTTCTTTCTTTATTATGCACCCCATAATACACATCCCGTGGGCGGTGGTGTAAAGGATTACAGAGGCACATAATCGGTTCAGGAACTGAACCCTCTAGTTCATTTAGCTAAGCAAATAACAATCTTTTGACGCTAGTTACAAAATTATTAATGTACACATACTTATGCATACATGTACATATTCATACGTATACATATATACATACACATACATATTTAATCACCACCACAAATACACACATCAGTAATCTTTTGTGTCACAAGTGATTCAACAAGAGGCTCACAACAGTCACTATACAAGGCACTTTACATTTATGGTGAGTCACACAGTTACTAGTCTTGCTGCACACCCACCCAACTGGGCTGCAGCTTTACAGTCATGTGCTCCACACCCACCCAACTGGGCGGCAGCTTTACAGTCATGTGCTCCACACCCACCCAACTGGGCGGCAGCTTTACAGTCATGTGCTCCACACCCACCCAACTGGGCGGCAGCTTTACAGTCATGTGCTCCACACCCACCCAACTGGGCGGCAGCTTTACAGTCATGTGCTCCACACCCACCCAACTGGGCGGCAGCTTTACAGTCATGTGCTCCACACCCACCCAACTGGGCGGCAGCTTTACAGTCATGTGCTCCACACCCACCCAACTGGGCGGCAGCTTTACAGTCATGTGCTGCACACCCACCCAACTGGGCGGCAGCTTTACAGTCATGTGCTCCACACTCTCCCAACTGGGCGGCAGCTTTACAGTCATGTGTATGCATTACCTACAGTAAGCAAATTTTGGATACTTCGCTAAGATTTCGAGCAGCACATCATTATGAATGAAGTACTTACACATTTCATGGACACTATTGATGTTGTTATCTTTAAATTCCGCGATTTTTCACATTCCATTATATAATGACGCAAAGTATGCGAATAGTTCTGCTGACAGAGTTTACATTTAGTCAAATCTACATCATCATATGTTACAAACTCCCAGAGGTACTTGTAGCCGAGCCTAAACCTAGCAGTGGTAACATCTAGAAGTCTGCTAACATTATTGGATGACCCATAGACGAGCGATTCATCAAAGTTTATACAATATTGTGAAATTGACAGTCAGTGTAGTAACATAAATTGGTAAATCATAAATATTGTAAGTTAAGAATCTGATGCATGTGTGTGTGTTGGGAGGGGCGGGGGTTATACCCTTGGTAAGCGAGAGTGGAAAGTAACCTTAGACGTACTGCGGTCAATGTGTGGGGGGGGGGGGGGAGGGAGGGTGGGAGAGTCAAATCCACCCTCCAACATCTGGACATAGTACCACCAGCCTCCACAACACTCCATCAGCCTCCAGCTGATGCTTGTAGATGCCTCATCTAACCTCACTTATGTCACACATTAACCTACAGTTCCTGTGATATTTCAACTCCTCATCACAGTGGCGTTTCACCAATATAAACTGTATTGGATTTTGTCCCGAAATAGCTATATGCTGACTGGACGTGTATGTATGTATGTATGTATGTATGTATGTATGTATGCATGCATGCATGTATGTATGTATGTATGTATGTATGTATGTATGTATGTATGTATGCATGTATGAATGGATAGATGGATGGATGTATGCATGTATGTATGTATGTATGTATGTATGTATGAATGGATAGATGGATGGATGTATGTATGTACGCATGCATGTATGTATGTATGTATGCATGTATGTATGTATGTATGTATGTATGTATGTATGTATGTATGTATGTATGTATGTATGTATGGATAGATGGATGGATGTATGTATGTACGCATGCATGTATGTATGTATGTAATGTATGTATGTATGTATTTATATACGCATGTATTTATATACGCATGTATGTATGTATGTATGTATGTATGTATGTATGTATGTATGTATGCATGTATGCATGTATGAATGGATGTACGCATGCATGTATGTATGGATGTATGTATGTATGTATTCCCAATCACGTTAAAGACTCCCCCTCTATCATCCAGTTTAAGAGAAAAACAACTATGTACTAAATAATCGACTCCTTGTAACTTTAATTATGCTGACCTTCCTATCTGTATTCAGACTGAGCCTACCATCATTAAAGGTGATTATAACGCTAGACATAGGAATATTGGTAATTCGCAGCTCAGTAATCGTAACGGCAACTAGTGTCACTATTAGGTAGTCACGATGATGCACAGATTGTGGGTGACCTTGAACCGACGCATATCTACGGAGGTATTCCTGATCTATGTCTCGGTTTCAACGTCTCCCACACCGTGTGCGCCTCGTCAATAGTGCCAGTTATGGCGTCTGATCATCTGGCCATATTAGCCACTGTAAGCATTGGCAGTTCTATCCTCCCTGGTGGAGTGTTCAAGCGGAAGATGCTGGCTGTGCCCATCGATCAACGAGACAATCTTGTTGCTCATGTGTCAGATTGGTGCAGTCATCTGAGCCTTCATCAGTTGAAGATTTTAACAATGAGCTCACAGGTACTATCAACCAGTTTATAGAATCACTTGATCCATCGTCCAGGCCACGTAACCCAAATTACACTGGTCATAGCACTTATGTTTATTATAATGATTCTAAATTGCAGACACTAAAACGCACTGCCAAAATAATTGGACTAGCTTGTAGAAGGACCCGCACTGCTGAAATGCTTCGGCTCTTTCAAGCGGCTCTGGCTAAGGCCAGGGAACGTATGGTGGAGCTGAGGCAGACAGACTGGGAAACTTTTGTCCGTGGTCTCAATTCTCACACGCCACTAAGTCGGGCATGGAAGGATATCAACAAGATCAAAGGGAAAAATGCTGCAGAGATCTCGTACCCTAATCCTCTGCACAGAGCAAATGAGCTTGTTGGTGCTTGGGCCACGACTTCCAGCTTTGACAGTCTTCCTCTACCCTCGCAGAATGAATTAAATGATAGATATACTGATAGGGCAAGGCTCCTTGACTTCATGCTTCATCAAGAGGATGACTGTGACATGCTTTTACTGAATACAAACTAGATTCTGCTCTACATAAAGGCAAAGCTACATCACCCGGGGAGGATGGAGTTACTGACGGCATACTGCATATGCTTCTGCTAGTTCCAGGGAATACCTTTCTTCAATTGTATAATATGAGCTATGTAACTGGGGAGCTTCCTAAGTCATGGACCAACAGTGTTATTATTCCCATTCCTAAACCTCACCAGCCGAGTGCTTTTCGCCCAATCTCCCTCACTAGTTATCTCTATAAGTGTCTTGAGAGGATGGTTCTCAACCGTCTCCTTTACAAAATTATTAATATGTTGTCTCCCCAGATATATGGCTTTATGCATGGAAAGAGTGTACATCACGGTATTACCACATTCCTCACCCTGCATACTGATAGGTCATACACCACTTTCCTAGATCTTAAGTCAGCCTTTGACATTGCTAACCCACACGTCATTCTGAGAGAACTTGCTAAAATAAATGTTGGAGGATGGCTTCTACGGTGGATAAGAGGCTATCTATCCAACAGGAAGTCATCTGTACTGTTCCATGGGCATAGGAGTGTAACGAGATTTTTTGAACTTGGCACTCCACAGGGAGGTGTCCTCAGTCCTACTCTGTTCAATGTGTTAATCAGTGCACTTTTAAACTTTGTAACTAGAAGGTCCAGCGAACACATCATTAGCTATGTGGATGATATACTGATCCACACCAATGGGTATACCAACACCCAAAATGTTCTGAACTCTGTATTGTCCACATGTCAGGAACTATGCTTAGTCATCTCAGTAGAGAAAACAAAGATCCTGAACCGACACCCACCCAGACGGGGTGGGGCCGATCGCAAAATGCAGTTGGATGATGGCTCTCTGCTCGACTAGTTACCAGATACAAATACCTTGGTCTTGAGGTTCTACTGTACCGCAATGTTTAGCCAGACTGGGTCGCCAATGTAGAGAGAGGCTCCGTGCTCTCAAGGCTGTGGCAGGCTGTGGCAGGCAAACACAACTGTACTGTACAGTGTTATATATTTATTTCAATTTGAACAATTTTTAACATTAAAGGATACCTGGTTGATGGGGTTCTGGGAGTTCTTCTACTCCCCAAGCCCGGCCCGAGGCCAGGCTTGACTTGTGAGAGTTTGGTCCACTAGGCTGTTGCTTGGAGCGGCCCGCAGGCCCACATACCCACCACAGCCCGGTTGGTCCGGCACTCCTTGGAGGAATAAATCTAGTTTCCTCTTGAAAATGTCCCCGGTTGTTCCGGCAATATTTCTTATGCTTGCTGGGAGGACGTTGAACAACCGCGGACCTCTGATGTTTATACAGTGTTCTCTGATTGTGCCTATGGCACCTCTGCTCTTCACTGGTTCTATTCTACATTTTCTTCCATATCGTTCACTCCAGTACGTTGTTATTTTACTGTGTAGATTTGGTACTTGGCCCTCCAGTATCTTCCAGGTGTATATTATTTGATATCTCTCTCGTCTTCTTTCTAGTGAGTACATTTGGAGGGCTTTGAGACGATCCCAATAATTTAGGTGCTTTATTGCGTCTATGCGTGCCGTATATGTTCTCTGTATTCCCTCTATTTCAGCAATCTCTCCTGCTCTGAAGGGGGAAGTGAGTACTGAGCAGTACTCAAGACGGGACAACACAAGTGACTTGAAGAGTACAACCATTGTGATGGGATCCCTGGATTTGAAAGTTCTCGTAATCTATCCTATCATTTTTCTGGCTGTCGCAATATTTGCTTGGTTATGCTCCTTAAACGTTAGGTCGTCAGACATTATTATTCCCAAATCCTTTACATGCTGTTTTCCTACTATGGGTACATTTGATTGTGTTTTGTACTCTGTATTATGTTTAAGGTCCTCATTTTTACCGTACCTGAGTACCTGGAATTTATCACTGTTAAACATCATGTTATTTTCTGATGCCCAGTCGAAAACTTTATTAATATCAGCTTGAAGTTTTTCAATATCCTCAGCCGAGGTAATCTTCATACTGATTTTTGTGTCAAATCCTTTAATTAAATCCTTTAAAACGGATAAATCCTTTAATTGGTTGAAATTGGTTTTAACATTCGAAATCTAATTTGTTGATGTTAAATAATATAATATGTTGATGTTGATAATATAAGGTTCAAATTTATTAAGATACATACTTTAAAAACTATTTCTATTTGATACCAACAGTATCACGTTAAGAGAAGCGTCTCGCCTTGCTAACCCAAGTATAAAATATATAAAGAAACGGTGCAACTGTACTGGTATCTGCAGTACAAATTTATGTCCCTATTTAAAAAAAAAAAATAAACTGAACCAATCACTGCCACTCCTCACACCAATGCAACAATAAGGAGAGTGATAACAGTGCTTCACATTAGACAATGTTAAATTATTTAACAAATGACGAGATAATGAACATTGGAACAAATGTACAGCTCTCTGACCTTCATATAAAATCTGCATGTGACCTCATCAAACAAACTGTGCCAAGCCTAGAAGGCCTTCATGACCCAGCGTGGTAGCGGGACCTCTCCTGGCCAGTTACAATTGGTGAATTTATTCAAATTATCCAAGTTGATGGTTGTCACTGGGCCACCGTTTCCAACATTGGAGTAACTGGACAAATTAACATATACGACACCAGGCATAAATTACCATCCAAATCTACTGTCAGTTGCTTAAATTATAAACTGTACTTGTGGTCGGTCTCGAGCCCATTGTTGATGTGACAATGTGTATTGACTTTTGTAACTAGCTTATCAAGATTATAACTTGCTTGGCTATATGAATTGTGGGGCTCATTCCCTGAGCCCATTATGTGCCTCTGTAACACTCCACTATCGTCCATAGGATGGGTATGGAGTGCATAATAAATGAACTAAACTAAGCTCTGCCTTTTTGATAACATATACAATTATTAGCTTTATTTGTGAATCTCAATTAATTAAACAATATATCACAGAGCCTGTAGGGTTCGGTGAGATGAGCGAAGAGACATGGGAGATTTTACATAAGTACAGTACATGGTAGTTTAAGTAGCGAACGCATGTCAACGAATAACGAGTATATATAACAAAACCATTGTCCTATGAAGTCGATTTAACTTCCAAACATATATTTTTTAATTAATGTTAAATGTTTTCTGGCTAGTTATGTTAGATTTTATTAAAAATACGTATTCTACTTGTTAACATTATAATTTAAATTTGTGATAATTTGAGCAGAGAAGTGCGACAACTGGATATGCCAACACACTTTCCAAACAACGATATATCTTGGATAAGTCGCTCCACAACATTGCTGCTTGGACCATCGACTTCCTTTGATGCTACTTATTTCATAATGAAATTATATTAGTTTGGAGTAAATATATGTTTTCTCATGTTCTGCATTCAGCACCCACATTATAGTGAGTAAATATACCATATTACTTCATTACTTAAATAATGCTAGGAGGGTTTGAGTAGCTTTGGGTATTTAGTGCACAGAATCTCCAATAGATGGGGCGAGAGTCGCCCCATCTCTCTCACCCGAGAGAGAGTCGAAACTTAATTTAAAATTGATATATCTTTGTTCTCGAACATGATATATTTCATTTGGTGCAATTATAATAATGTTCATATATCGGTCTTTCTGGAGGCATATAAGATTTTAGGCTTTATTAGCGTATCTTTGTTAATTATACAATATATCGGCAAGTGCGTAGGCGTCTGCACTCCATGCCCGACAAGCTACTGAGCGCTACTATAAAAACATATGTATCTTCACTTGAGCTATAAATATGTCTATTGTAATGTATTTAAAATGAAGCTCTTATTTCTATCTTGCTTAAGACTTATAAAACATTTGTGTTTATTAACGAATTTATGTGAAATAAACATTGATCTGAGAGAGAGTTGCTCTGTCGTTCAGTCTGTACGGGGTGGGAGCTCCGTAATTTTTAAAATACAATAATCTTCATTAGAAATTTAAATATGTCTACAGTAAAGTGTTTAAAGTGAAGCTTATATGTCTGTCTTTCTTGAGACATATAAAACATATATGTTTACTAACGAATTCACGTGAAATAAACATTGTTCTGAGAGAGAGTTGCTCGGTCGATCGATCTGTCCGGGGTCGGAGCTCGGCTATTATAAAAGTACACGTATCTTCGGTTTAAATTTAAATATGCCCATGGTAAGGTATTTAGAATGAAGCTTATATTTCTATCTTTCTTGTGACATATAAAACTTTTACGTTTATTAAGGAATCTGCGTGAAATAGGCATGGTTCTGAGATGAATGCTGCGGTTTTCGAGCTCGACGCGCGGCAATGGACGCCATATACACATCCAGTGGGTGTTATTGGACCCCATACCCATTTTATGGGTGGTTGGAGCCCCATACTCATTCTATGGGTGGTTGGAGCCCCATACCCATCCTGTGGGTTGTAGTGGACGCCATACTCATCCTGTGGGTGGTATTGGACCCCATACCCTTCCTGTGGGTGGATGTGATCCCCATACTCATCCTCTGGGTGGATGTGACCCTCATACCCATCCTGTGGGTGGTATTGCACCCCTTACTCACCTAACAGGTGGTAGTGGACAATATACCGATCCTGTAGTTGGTATAGTAGACACAATACCATCCTGTTTAGAGTAGTTTACCCCATAGACATTCCAATGAACCATCGTTTTCTGTTAGCGTTCCTACAAAACATCCTTTAAAGATTTGTAAAGCACCAACTATGGTATATAATATTGATTGGTGAAGGACTGTTATTCTATGTAATAATTTATAGTGCTTATTATAATTTACTAAGAACAACTAATATTTCTCAAAACAAAACTACGAACCTTCAATAGGAAGTAGCTGATCTATAATATTCTAAGAGCATGGACAATAGTAGGTAAATTTCACAACCCATGTGGGACCTGAAAAGTACAATTTTCCTTATAATTGAACCAATCACGACTATTCTGCTATCTAGGTTGACGGACGGGTACTGTGAGACGCAAGTTGGTACGTGAGGAAGAGTTTGGGCCTTGGAAAAAAACGTAACTGGGAATATATCACATATTTACTAATTCATATTCAACATATTGACTTTAAGCATTAAGTCATATATGTGCTGTCTTGTGTGAGAACGGGTTGCCTTTCGGATGACTACGCTGTCTCAGGTTCGACTCCTCTTGGAGCCGGGAGCTTGGATGGTGTCCCTGGACCTCCGGGACGCTTATTGGCATGTCCTGATTCATCCGCGGTTCAGGGACTGGCTCGGTTTTGTTGTGGGGCGTCTGAGTTACCGCTTTCATTGTCTCCCGTTCGGGTTGAATCTGGCACCTCGCGTGTTCACATGCCTTACACGGGTTGTGGTGGCTCGTTTGCGTCTCCTAGGTGTTCGGCTGTTGGCCTACCTCGACGACTGGCTGGTTTGGGCTCCCAGCCAGTCAGCTTGCTTGCTAGCCAGGGATTTGGTTCTTTCCCAGCTCGCCGAGTTTGGGTTCTTGGTGAACTGGAGAAAGTCCCATCTGGTTCCCTCTCAGGTTCGGACTTGGCTGGGTCTCGTTTGGGACTCTCGAACCGCCTCCTTGTCTCTCCCTCCGGAGTCTCTCCTGCGGCTGCGGTCCCGCCTTCGTCTGTTTCTGGAGGGCCCTTGGGTCACCCGGCGGTTGCTCGAGGGGCTGTGCGGGAGCCTGAACTTCGCGATGGTGGTCTACCCACCGGGTCGGGTTTGGCTTCGACGGCTGTTCTGGTTCCTTCGGGGTTCCCCCTTCCTCCTCTCTCGCGATCGCATAGTTCGACCCCCGGGGGCCTTGGGTCGGTTGCTGCGTCACCGGCTTCCTCTTCGGGTTTTTCGGGGTTCAGTGCCTTGGCACCTACCCAAGCCCTCGCTCGATGTGTACACGGATGCGTCGTCTCTCGGCTTGGGTTTTGTGACCAGTGCTCACCAGGCCGGCCAGGGGCTTTGGGATCCGTCCTTCCGTCGAGCTCACAGCACGGTGCGGGAGTTTGCGACAGTGTGGTTTGCTCTGGGGAGGATTCGGGTGGCCTGCGGATCGACGATTCGGCTCCATTCGGACTGCTCTCCGGTGGTTCATTGCCTGAACCGCGGGGGTTCGATGCGGTCCTTGTCTCTTTGGGGTTGGTCGCTTCGGGTGACTCGTCTGCTGAGTTCTCGGGGTTTGGCTCTCCTGGCGGTTCACGTACGGGGCGTGTCCAACGTCTTGGCCGACGCCCTGTCTCGCTTCGTTCCCCTCTCCACAGAGTGGACGGTCGACGACGAGTCCTTCCGTTGGCTTTGCCAGACGTTCGGGTGCCCCGAGGTGGACCTCTTCGCGTCGGCGTCGTCGCGGCGTCTTCCCGTTTATGCGGCGCCCTTCCCCTATCGCGAGGCCGTCGGGGTCGATGCCTTTCGGCTAGACTGGTCGAGGTGGGGGTTCCTGTACCTCTTTCCCCCGGTTCGGCTGTTGCTCCAGGTCCTGACTCGCTTAGAGACTTACCAGGGGAGAGTTGTCCTTCTGGCCCCTTGGTGGCCAGCCCAGCCTTGGTTTCAGGCGCTGGTTGCTCGGTGTCCAAACCCGAGGGTTTTCCCGCGGCTCCGCCTCTTTCAGCAGATCGGGCCGGTACGTCACGTGGCTGGTTCGATCTTCTCCTCGAGTCTTCGCATATGGTTTTTTTTACTCGAGTCTATCATCATCTCTATGGTGATCAGGTGGCCTCCTTGTTGGTGTCCCACCTGAGGGCTTCTTCTCGGCGGCAGTATGAAGTTTCCTGGCGGTCCTTCCGTTTCTTTTTGCGTCTTCGTCGTGTTAGTTCCTTGTCTGTTCGGGTGGTCTTGTCCTTCTTCTCGTGGTTGTTTCAGGACCGTCATCTTATGCCTAACACTGTCGCTTCGTATCGTGCAGCGCTGGCGGAGTCGCTTCAGCTTGCTTTCGGTATCGATGTTACGTCTGCGCCGTTTCGCAAGCTGTCTCGTGCATTGTTTCACCTCCGGCCTGCTCATGCGTCTCCTCGTTTCGTTGTGGCCCCTTCGGTCCAGGATTGTTTTTCAAAGGCACTTTTCTTGTTGGCTTTGGCCTCTGGGGGTCGGGTAGGGGAGCTTCATGCTCTCCTCCGGCGCAGGGGTTTCTGCTCTTTTGGTCGTGGTGATTGTTTTGTTCGTTTGCAGCCGTCTCCTTCTTTTCTGGCGAAGAATGAGACTGCTGCGTTCCGGAGGGGTCCATGGGTGGTTGATGCTTGGTTGGTCAGGCCGGGGGTGCATCATGTTTTGTGTCTCGTTGCGGCGCTTTGCCGTTATTTGCGCGCCACAGCTTCTGTGTCCGGGGACGCGCTGTGGGTTGATCCGGTTTCCCTTCTTCCCTGTTCGCGGGTTCGGGTCTCTCAGGTCGTCCGCAGGGTTATTAAGTCCAGCCAGCCTGCGGTCTATCCCCGTGCCCATGACGTTTGTAAGTTGCGGCTCTTGCTGCCGTCTTTGGGAATATGTCTTGGTCTGATATTCGGGCGCAGGGATTTTGGCGGTCGAACAGGGTCCTGGCTGCTCGTTACCTTGTGAATGTCCCTGGGCCTCGTCGGGCCTGTGTTGCTTTGGGTCGGCGGTTGCAGCCAGTTGTCTCGGCTTCGAGTTGAGGAGTGAGCGACGACCGCCTCCCGGGTAGGTCCCTCTTTTTTCTGTCTGTGGGTAGTTAGCTCCGGGGAGCCAACGGGGCTCCCCCCAGAAAACCAGCGTTGAATATAATGAAACGCCATTTTCTGGGTGAGTCCCGGAGGCTCCCCGGCATTCCTCCCTCCCTCCGGTCGGCGGTTTTTCGCGTTTTTGACATCCAGCCTCAAGAACTGAGGTGTAGGTAGCCGGCGTGGGGGGTCTGGGGCTCCCCCTTCCCCCTCCCGGGGAGGGGGGAGCTGCGCAGACAGCGGCGCGGCGGTGTGTGACGTCACACTAGTTTGCTTGTTTTCGGTTGGGGAGTTCTATCCACTAGTTCGGTTTTTGGTAGCAATTTTAACCAGAAAAGGGGTTTGTTTTGAGGCGCTTACCTTTCTGGGTGCCTGTTCCGGTCGATGGCAGACATAGAATGCTTCCAACCACACGGGGGCTTCTATAGGCCATTGCTTCCCTTGCTTCTCTGAGGGGGCCCGGTTCTGGCCGTGGTCCCCGGTAGGCCTAAGAACTCCATACACATGACTGATGCCAAAGTCTGACATTAGCATATCAGCCTGGGATAGCTCCGGGGAGCCTCCGGGACTCACCCAGAAAATGGCGTTTCATTACATTCAACGCTGGTTTTTTTTTCTTTCCAACATAAAGGCCCAAGTCAAAATTGAAAAATATAGTAATATTCATAGATGGTCTTCTGATAGTCAAGCTCAGTATCAGGAGCACTCACAGAAATCCATAAGAGAGCTTACATGTACTGTACTGTATTATGAAAGCTGAATCCCAAATTATAATTTATATGGATGTAATACAGCAAATAGATCACATGCAGTAGTAGGCATGTATATTAACCCCTGCACTGACATACCCCCCCCCTTGTGCATAAGAAAAATAAATTCAAACTTTTTTTTTCTAACATTGTTAAAATACATTCCCTGATCATGGGAAAATAATAATAAATACATAACAGTTTTGGCTGTGATGAAGTGCAAAAAACTCGGGGGCATCAAGTCCATCCAAGTAGCTGACAGTAAAACAACTACAACAAACTCTAGGCATCATCATGATTCATAAGCATTCATGGAGCAATCACCCACCGTCAGGAGGGAGTCGCTCGGAAGATATTTTTTTAAACATTTATTTCAATGTCTTGATTTTTTTCAGTAATAATATTCAATAGCATGTCATTTAAGAAATTTTATAAGAAAATGTATGGTACAGTACTTCAGAATGCTAAAATTTTATGCTTAGAGCAATAAAACATTCTGGTTTTGCTGTATCACACTGTATACACATATTATATAACTTCAGTAGAGTATTTACATTTTCATGCACCATTACAAACCACTAAGTAGTTATGGTGGGTGGAAAATTCTTGTAACCAGTACCAGTAATTGTCGGGATCCAGCATTGGCTGTTTCTTGTTCACAGTAAATTTAAGTCAGTTGAGTTTTGTTGGGTTTCCAGCCATATTGGTGTGTCTTTAAATGAGCATGCGGATGCTGCCGCCAAGGAAGCTGTCCGCTCTTGTCCCATCTCTCGTAACGGTATTCCATAATCTGACTTTTACCCGGTTATCCATTCCTCCATCCTTACCCGTTGGCAGGCTTCTTGGTTACTGGTAACAAACTACGTACTCTTAAATGTTGTGTTTCCTTGTGGCCGTCCTCCTACCACCATAACCGGCAATGGGAAATGGCTCTGGCGAGGTTGCGTATTGGCCATACTCGCTTAACCCATGGTCACTTTATGGAGCGCCGCCCTGCTCCTTATTGTCCTAATTGCATTGTCCCTCTTACGGTCGTGCATGTCCTTCTTGAATGTCCTGACTTCCAGGACGAGCATGTGTCTTGCTTTCCGACCGCCCCTCGCGGTCACCTGTCCCTCAATAGAATTCTTGGTGACTCGGATACTTTTGATATCATTCGCCTTGTGCGTTTTTGTTCTCGTATTAGCATCCTTGGTGATATTTAGCGCCCTCTGATTATTCCGCACATTTGTTGGTGCTACATAGCCTTCCCGGTTTGGTGCCTTCTTTTGGTAATTACTTTTTTTTTTTTTTTGAGATATATACAAGAGTTGTTACATTCTTGTACAGCCACTAGTACGCGTAGCGTTTCGGGCAAGTCCTTAATCCTATGGTCCCTGGAATACGATCCCCGCCGCGAAGAATCGTTTTTTCATCCAAGTACACATTTTACTGTTGCGTTAAACAGAGGCTACAGTTAAGGAATTGCGCCCAGTAAATCCTCCCCGGCCAGGATACGAACCCATGACATAGCGCTCGCGGAACGCCAGGCAAGTGTCTTACCACTACACCACGGAGACTGCTCTTACCACTACACCACGGAGACTGCGGAGACTTACTTCATTCTCCCCCTCCCTGTTGGCTGTTTCCCATCAAAACCAGAATCAAATTACCCCTTAGGCTGGTGGTCAAGTCACTTGTTCCCCCAGTCCCTTTGTCTCCAATCCCTCCAAATCATTTGTCTCCCAGTCCTTTCCAGTCCCCTTTGCCAATCCGTTTCCCCTCTCCTGCCTTCGCCACTAACCATTTGACAGTTTTAAGACCAGTGACGAAGTACCGTAATTCTCAAGTTTCGAGTGAGGGAGCTGGGAGCCATATACGGCTGTGGTTTCCTGTGTAGCGTGGGATCGGTTCATGATTCTACGGGAGTAAAACAGAACGTTCAGGGCAGGCCTTGTCACCAAGGAGCCTAGGGGCTGGGCTAAAGTCAGAGGTTTTGGCTGGCCTAAGAGTGACACTCTGTAGTCATTGGTTAAGCTTTGATAGGTGGAGTTAATTGGGCCTAGGAACTAAGTGGGTGGAGCCTGTTCCACTGATAAGAGTTTTAGAAAATATTAAGAGTTAGTGTGTCTTAGGGTGTCAACTGGAGTACAGGTCTTCTAATCTGGGGGCAGCCAATCAACACCTTGGCCGAGGATGCAGGATTAAGGTAATGTCTGTCTGAGTTTTGATACATCAAGTAAATGCACCTCCAATTTTCCAGTTGCCTCGTGGGATGTTTTTATCAAAGTAGGATATAACTTTCAATTTGATTTCAATACATGTCTTAAAATAATAAGGCGTTTTAATGTAATTGTGTTTAGTTATCTGTTCCCCTTTGTTTGATGCTGTGTGAGTCATTTAATAGGGGATATTCTCGGGTGGTATTGGAAGCCGTTGGATCCTCAATTAGTAAAGTTTTCCTTTTGTTATTCCCCAAGCATTTATCAAAGATTATTTGCCCCTTGAGTTCCATGATTATTGAGTTCCTTCCTTTCTGGAGAAACAATAATTTAGACACATTCATTTATGGTTCGGGAAGGTGGTGGCAGTATTTAATGATTTTAATTATTAGTTAAAAGTTAATAACCCCTATTCTTGTGGTGTCCTCATTTAATATTCAGCTTATATTCGTGGCAGTTCAGTGAGGGGTCCTACTGAACTGCAACAGTGTTAAGCTGGGGTATTGAAGGGGAAGAGAGAGTAGAGGTTCAGTGAAGGGTCATTACAAGTCAAGCATTCACAGTCAAGACCAGTTACAGGCAGTCATAACCAAAGGCAGTCAGGCATTCACAGTTGTGGTAGCAATCGGTTAGGCATTTAGTCATTCAGCCATTTACGGTCAATCAGAATTACACATTAACCCATGGGCCGCTGAGGGTCATAATGGCTTCAACACCCACAGGCGCAAAAAAAAAAAATTAAAAAATTCTTTCGTCTTACAAAAGTGTTCATTTGTGTTCCTTGATCATTGCAAAAATAAAAAAATCGTAGGTGGCAATAGGGTAGGGGAGTCTGACCAAAAAAGGCGTTGACAGAGCCTTCGCCAGACGAGGTCTACTCCGCCCGAGCTGTCAGGCGGTAGTTGCCACAAATATATTATTAACTAATTATTTCAATGTGATTTTTCTTTGTTTTCTTGCAGTAATACTATTCATTAGTGTGTATTATGATATATTTATATAATAAAATGTATGAACCAATGCTGTACTCAAAATTATGGTGTGCATATTAGTTATTCAATTATTATATTCGTAAAACTATAAACAAATAGTTTTGCTGTTATCACACTATATACACAGGTTATATATAAGTATCTGCATGTTTTGCTGGGGAAATCTCTTAAGAACAGTATCAATATTTGACAAATAGTGTTTTCCAAACTCAAACAATGTGTGGTTTATTATTCTACACATATTTCTAATGACTCTTAGATGTCCACACTCTCTCAGGTAGTGGTCAAGGTGGTGGTTATCACTAACCACAGATTCTGCAACTCCTCTGCTCAACTGTTGTTTCCATTCCGAATCTTCATGGATATTTGTATCCAAGACAAATTCTTGCTATTACTGATTCTCTCCTGCGGCCACCTCCTCTTCGTCCATAATGATTGGGATTGCCAACTGCAACCATATTGTACCATTATACAGATTCGCTGATTTGTTTTTCTATTCTCCTTTCCTCAGTTACCTTGTCACCCTGATGTTGCCTGACAATGCCTCTAATTTGTAGAAGAGTCTTGGTATGAAGTATTCAATGTGGTCTCCTTCAGTGCCTTCAGCAGCCAGCACATCTGCTCGTTCACTTCCACACATTCCAACATGGGAGGGGATCCACAGAAATTTCACGATTCTTCCTTGATTGGTTAGTGCTCTCACCGCTCTCTTTATCTCGCCAACTATTGTAAGATTTTCGGCCCGATTTCTAGTAAGTCTTTGTAGCGCTGCTTTAGAGTCAGTGCAAATCACTGCACCGTTAGTGCTTTGTTAAAATAATTTTAACGCAATAACAGTGACAGTTAGCTCCGCTTGTGTTGAAGAGTCATAGTTCTCAATGCGAGTTTAACCCTCAAACTGCTAGGGGCCCAAATGGAATTCACACCCACAGGCGTAACAAAAAAAAATCCAAAAAATTCTTTCGTCTTATAGAAGTGTTCATTTTTGCTCTCTGATCACGGAAAAAATAACAAAAAAATCGTAGGTGGCATATTTTAGCCGCAATAGGGTAGGGAAGTGTGGCAAAAAAGGGGCGTTGACAGAGCCTTCGCCAGACGAGGTCTACTCCGCCCGAGCTGTCAGACGGCAGTTGCCACAAATATATTATTACCTAATTATTTCAATGTCTCTGATTTTTTCTTAGTTTTTTGCATTTATTCACTATACACAGACGTTATATATACGTATTTACATGTTTTGTTCACCATAACTGTACGTCTAAGCTTGTATGGTAAGTAAAGGCACAAAGACGTAGCTACTCACACAGTCAGCTGATCGGCGGCCGCACTCAAAGCCAGACGCACTAATATTTCTCCTCCAACAATATTGTTTGTGGTGTTATTACGCTATATACACACATTATATATAAGTACTGTATCTACCTGTTTTATTCACCATACCTGTACAAATAAGTTGGGGTGTTCCCAAAGACCATAGTGGCCATCAGTAAACACCATGCCAAGTCGTGCAGACGACGCTCCTCCCTCACCAAAATGGCGGCTCCCAACCTACTCCTCTCGCTGTTATCTCACACTATACACACGTTTTATATAAGTATCTACATTTGTGTTCACCATAGCGAACCACTTAGCTGGTATGATGAGTGCAGTCAATATAAGGTGGCCACACAAAGTCAGTAGATGACGCCACAACCCTCCCTCCACAGCCTTACTCCTCCCTCCATGGAGCACAGTGCTAAATATCACCACATTCCTGCTATTATCAGAATCCTGGTCAGTTTTATCACAGTCAGGGGGGCTTCAGTAATACTATCACTGCTAAATAATTTAATAATAATATAATATAATAATAATTATAATAATATAATAATATCACTTCTAAATAATATGTATGTTTATGTGTGTGTGTGTGTGTGTATGTATATGTATGGGTATAAAGTATATATGGAAGCTGATCAGAATTACATTTCACCTTTGTGAATGTACATTAATGACACTATGTAGAAGACACATCTAACACTTTATGTAGGGCATACGTAAATCTGTGTATCTATGTATTTACGTATGTAGGTTAGCTTAGCATTTTAAAAGCACCGAATCACCTTCTGTGGTTGAGTGTTCAATAAACCCTTGAACTATATGTTAAACACTTCTCTAACCCTGTCCATCGAGGACAGAAGAAAATGTATATATGCTGGTTAGCATTGTAAATGTGTGGCCACGTCTGTGGTAGAAAATAATAATAAAAAAAAAAACTGCTAAATAATAGCAGTATCATATATTATGGCATATGTAGGCGATGCTGTGGTCACAAGCTGAACAGCGGTGCTGTGAGCTCATGCTGCGTGCACCAGCCTTGGTGGCTTGCTCAATACTGACGCTCTAATACCCAAGAATGTTGGCCTGGATTTTTTTCTAGCTGGCATCTGGCAACTATCGGTTGTGGCTGTACTATAGCTGTCCCTATCCCAGGCGGGGCTTTTAAATTATAGCGCTAGACACGAAATCATATATATATCATGTGCGCGGTTTCGGTTTTGTCACTGATATCATATATATATGATTTGCACGGTTTAAGGGTTAATGTCATGCAGTCTGCCTCCGGATCCACCACCTGGTGGCAACGAAGCCCATTTTAATACCATCCAGATGTGGCTGGGTCCAGTGGCAGTATGGGGGAAGCGGGGAGGGTGCGGTGTGAGGGAAGTAGGTTCACCCTACCATGAATACAGTCCCCCTTCACCATCCATCCATTTACCCCCCCATCCATACATTCAGTTCCCCCACTATTCATCCATTCATCCACCCCCCTATCCATGAATTGAGTTCCCCACCATCCATCCAGTCCCCTCACCATCCATCCATCCTGTCCCCTCGCCATCCATCCATCTCGTACGCCTCGCTTATACTTCTGGTACGCTTCCATTATCCATGGACGTGTTCAAGAGAAAATGGGATAGTTTTCTTCAAGAAGTGCCGGACCAACCGGGCTGTGGTGGATATGTGGGCCTGCAGGCCGCTCCAAGCAACAGTCTGGTGGACCAAACCCTCACAAGTAAAGACTGGCCTTGGGCCGGGCTTGGGGAGCAGAAGAACTCCCAGACCCCCATCAAGCTGGTATCAAGCTGCTATCCAGTCCCCCCCCCCACCATCCATCCAGTCACCTCGCTATCCATCCAGAACCCCCCCCCACCATCCATCCATCCAGTCCCTCACAATCCATCCAGTCCCCATCCTCCATCCATCCAGTCCCCCTACCATCCATCCAGTCCCCCCCCTACCATCCATCCAGTCCCCCCCCCCACCATCCATCCAGTCCCCCCCCCCACCATCCATCCAGTCCCCCCTGCTCACCATCCATCCAGTCCCCCCTGCTCACCATCCATCCAGTCCCCCTGCTCACCATCCATCCAGTCCCCCCTGCTCACCATCCATCCAGTCCCCCCCTACCATCCATCCAGTCCCCCCCCCCCCACCATCCATCCAGTCCCCCCGCCCACCATCCATCCAGTCCCCCCCCGCCCACCATCCATCCAGTCCCCCCCGCCCACCATCCATCCAGTCCCCCCCCCCCCCCCCGCTCACCATCCATCCAGTCCCCCCCGCTCACCATCCATCCAGTCCCCCCTGCTCACCATCCATCCAGTCCCCCCTGCTCACCATCCATCCAGTCCCCCCTGCTCACCATCCATCCAGTCCCCCCTGCTCACCATCCATCCAGTCCCCCCTGCTCACCATCAATCCAGTCCCCCCTGCTCACCATCCATCCAGTCCCCCCTGCTCACCATCCATCCAGTCCCCCCTGCTCACCATCCATCCAGTCCCCCCTGCTCACCATCCATCCAGTTCCCCCCTGCTCACCATCCATCCAGTTCCCCCCTGCTCACCATCCATCCAGTTCCCCCCTGCTCACCATCCATCCAGTTCCCCCCTGCTCACCATCCATCCAGTTCCCCCCTGCTCACCATCCATCCAGTTCCCCCCTGCTCACCATCCATCCAGTCCCCTCCACCATCCATCCAGTCCCCTCCACCATCCATCCAGTCCCCCCACCATCCATCCAGCCCCTATCTACCATCCATCCAGCCCCTATCCACCATCCATTCACCCCCCCCCTATCCATCCATCCAATTCTTCCCACCATCCATCCAGTACCCTCACCATCCACAAGTCCCTCCATCCATCCAGTCTATCCATCCATCCTGTCTCTCCATCCATCCAGTCCCCCCACCATCCATCCAGCCCCTATCCACCATCCATTCACCCCCCTCCCTATCCATCCATCCAGTTCCTCCCACCATCCATCCAGTCCCCTCACCATCCACTAGTCTTTCCATCCATCCAGTCCCCCCACCATCCATCCACCCCCTATCCAACCATCCAGATCTTCCACCGTTCATCCATCCAGTCCACCTCACCATCCTGGGATCCATGGCATGATAATAAGAATAATAAGAACTTTACTGTTCAGAAAAAAAAAGCAGAAAAACAATCAAAGAATTCAAGATCAGTCATCACTACACAGGACACACTCGTAAACAAACTACGAGCACTTCGCCCCACATTCCCCAGCACCACGCGCTCATTTGACCTATACGTGTATGCATTTTCCAAGTAAACCATCGTGTACCAATTCAAATTTTACGACAAAATTGATGACGTGTTCCAAAAAAATTGTCTTCTAGGGCAGTCATCAACCGAGGTTTCACTGTGCTTACTAAAAGAGAAGCAAGCTAAAAAAAATTTAAACAGTTGAAGAAAAATAGCAGATGAATATAATAGTCTGTGCCTGTCATCACCCTTATATCACATTATAGAGTCGGTAGTTATAGCAACAGTACAGTAGTTTATTTATATTAGTAACAGAATGGAAAATACTAAGAATTAATTTAGAAAAGCAACTGGAACATAACATAGCATATAAAGTATAATTTAAGTTTAATTGGGCCAACACATAAAAATAAACAAGGATAAAAAAAAAGGACATTAATAATCATTTTATAGTCCATTGCCGGCTGACCACACCTTTAAAGAACACAATAAAGTAACTGTCACAACTGCAAGAAAAATTACAGGTTGGATAACAAGAAATGGCCACTGCTTTACACAGGAAAGCGGAGGAATTTTTGATGGCAGGAAAAAGACACTTGCATAGCGCAATTTGCAGGCTCTGTGCGGGCAGTGCAAGGGGGCATATATAATGTTGGGAAGAGAAGTCATGCGCTCACTTGTGCTCCCGCCACGCACCGCTTCGCACGTAACACCCGCCCTCCTCCCCTTCCTGGGTGCAGTCCGCTTACCTAGGCACCAGCCTTATGTCGCTCGTCCTTACCGTCTTTTACTTGCCAGCTTAACCACCGTGCTGCGCCGAGTTTATTGTGAAATTCCCCCGGTGCGCATGAAATAAAGTGTTCCCAAAAATTCTTTTTTCTTCGTAAAATGATAAATTCCCTTCCCTGAACATGTCTATGTAAAAATAAATACTAAATTCCACTTACTTTGGCTGTGGGGACGTGGACAAGGTGTGCTGTGACGTCATCAAGGCCTGGTCGTCCATGGGTGAATCGCCCAGAAACGGTCGCGCGGGCCATTCAAGCACCTGGTGTTGCCACAAATATATTTTCAGGTATTTTATGTATTTCCAATGTGGTTTTATTTGTTTTTTTATCGTATATGATGCATATTTGTGTCCTTTACAATATGTATACAATAGAACGTTCATAATGTTCCATGGAACTGTGATACATGTGTCAGTAATGTGTCCACAATAAATGTTTATTGTCGCAATATTACCTGTTAAAAATTCACTAAAATTACAATATGTACAGTTTCACACACTACACAGTAACACACTGTATTACACACTCAGTACTTCGGAAGTGAGTAATAATCAACGAAGTAGCTCATGGTACACAGCGCGACTTCACTCTCAATGCACCAGGTACAGATAAATTTTTGCTGTTTCTTCATTCTGTGTGCTTGCAAATGACGCACACCCTTGACTTTAGTACTTGTAGGGTGTATGTAGCCAAGCTTGTAAAGCATAAGGTAGTATTGAAAAGATTATAGGAAAAGATCAATTTGTAAGGTAGTCTTGAAAAGATCGCTTTGTATGGTCCCACACAGGTAGAGATTCAGCTTACCTCAAGAGTGTCCATTAGTCAGAAAGAGATTCAGCTAGCCTCAAAGAGTGTCCATCAGTTAGGAAGAGATTCAGGTATTCTTGAAAATATCTATGGACAATACCACCATGGAAGCCGCTAACACTGTTCATCTATGCTATATGTATCGGATGCATTATCACTGAACGCAGAAAACGATTCATCTATGTACCATCTAAATAAATTGTAGATAGCATAGGACTGCAAGGGTGACGCTCAGAGCTACAACTGGATACACTCGCTGTATCGTCCTCATAGGTGCTGTATCACTTGCATCCGACCTTTGTGTTAGGTCTTTATTGCGCCTAGCTTCACCAATATTATGACCCTTATGATCTTCAAACAATAAGGTTTGGATTTCACGGACAGAGCGTTATCTTTCAACACCGCGTCGGACAGGTGTTTGGGAGCCAGAGGCGCGTGCGCCACCCATGGTTGCTCATTTAGTACTAACCCAGCCAGCAGCCCTAGGGCATTCTGGGAATTATTTCCAAGATGGGACTGCCTCGCACTGGAGGTCCTAAGAGTTCATTTTGTACACAACCAACCTCGTACACATTTAGAATTGGTACCGAAAAATCAAAGTTTTCTCGGTTGGCGCAGTTTCCCGCCGACCAAGAATACTCGGTTGGCGCAGTTAAGTGGTTAAGGGGGGGGGGTGCAGCGCCGGCCCCTAAGTGTTCCGCTGTCCGCAGCTACTTACTTACTCTTGACTTGTAGGAGTAATGTTAATATTGCCGCACACTTTACATGCATTCTAGGTAATAGTAAGCCCTACCTTTAGTCTGGAAATTCTTATATCCTTATTCCTTGGCGGCACGGCCTCAATGCCTGGGTTAACTTTGTGTCCTACATTTTAATTCAGCATTTCCCAGTCTCTATGTATATTCTGTATGTACTGGTTAATTTCCGTATTAATTCATTATGGATTTAACATTATGTCTTTTTCTGGTCTCTTGGCCAGGGGTCATTATTAAATGTTGTGTGTTTATGCCATTATATTTTACTCTAAATGCCCCGCTTGTCCATGACAAATATGTTATACATTTGCCTTACTTTTACTCCTAGACAATAAGCTATTCGGTGTTCTGCAGATTTTGATTTAATTAGTTCTAGGCTATAAGCATACTGTATTAATGTTATTAACTTAAGTTGATTTAGTGTACTCAGTTTTAAACATTTCTATGTTATACATTTGTTAAGTACTCAAAATATAGCCGCTTCATTAACATGTTCTGCAGAAATTATTTACTTGTTCTACTAAATAAATAGGGCCCCATGCTGTTGGTGTGTCTTTTCTCCCTGATCAGAAACCTTTCACACTAGAGATGCTATATCGATGATGATACTCTTCAAGATACTAGTGCTCTCTAGAGTGGAATACTGCTGCACAATGACAGCCCCTTTTAAAGCTGGAGAAATTGCTGACCTGGAGAGCGTGTAGAGATCCTTTACTGCTAGAATCCACTCCACTTTTTTTTCTCTCATTTTTTTTCATTTTTCATTTTTCTTTTTCTTTTTTTCTTTTTTTTTGAATTATCTATTTGAGCTCACTTTATTTTCTTAGGTTCATACTAATTATAGGATTTTAACTAACCACTACTAAGCTAATTATCTTTTAAGTTCATTTTACTCTATGATTATTATTTTTCTTATTTTTTTTATTTTACATTTATATTGTCAGTCTTCACTGATTTTTTATTTTTTATTTTATCTAACTTCTGTGTCCTTCCTGGCTATCTATTGGATCTTTATTTTACTTCTAATTTGTTACTATTTTATGTGTATTTGCTAATATTCTTGTGTTTTGCTATAATTACTTTGTTTTTACAGCAGATTTAGTATTTAACTGTTTCTGTAATTGATTGTCTTATTGTATTGTGATCCCTCTGCATTTCCATGCCACTGATATTGATCCTGATCTAAATCTTCTGTCTCATATCTACACCAACCAGCACATTGATCATCATTATTGCAAGTATTACACATCACACCAGGCAAAAAACAAACTCCAAAATAGCACCTGCTTATCAGTTTACAATCAAAATGTTAGATCACTTGGTAAACATTTTGGCGATATAAATGCATTACTCACAGCACTAGGTACTAAGTTATCGTTCATTATTTTAACAGAAACTTGGCTAAATAAAGACTATACCCAACTCTACAACTTAGCTGGTTATAAAGCCATTCACAACTGTAGGGCTAATAAAAAAGGTGGCAGCACAGCTATATATTACTGAGATACATTTATCTGTAACAGTGTCATTAGTGATAGAGATGACTACTGTGAATATACTTTTGCTCATTTTACAATTAAATCCCTTAAATCCTCCTTGACTATTGGAGCCAGCTATAGATTTCCCAATACTAACATAGCTTCATTCTCAGATAACCTAAGGAATCTTCTTATAAACAACAATCTCAACAAAAACCACATCATTCTGGGAGGAGACTTCAATATTGACCTGGGTCATCAAAATTGCTCTCAAGTTGACTATTTCCTTAATAGCATGAACTCCTGTACGCTAATCCCCACAATCACCAAACCTACACGAGTCACTCAAACATCAGCCACTACATTGGATCACATATGGATGAACATAACGGCTCCCCTTGTATCTGGTATAATCTACGACAGAACAACTGACCATTATCTTATTTTTCTCATAACAAACATGGACATAACACCACCAAAAAGCATGAAACTTACATTCAGGTTACACAGTGAATCAGCTTTAGGCAATCTTACAAATGCACGTCACAATATTAACTGGGATTTTGAATTCAATAATTCTCAGGATATAAATTCATTAGCTAACCTCTTCCTCTCCAAAACTCTAAACCTCTACAACCTTCATTGTCCCCTTCTTACCAAGCAAGTAACTGACAAAAGATTAAACAATCCATGGCTCACAAGTGGCATTCTCAACTCAATCAACAAGAAACATGAATATGAAAAGAAACTTAGGATTGGCCTAGTTTCAAAGGAAGTAGCTAAAAGGTACTCATCAATGCTTACCAGTATCATAAGAAAGGCAAAACTTTCATATTATGTGAATAGATTCAATGAAGCAAAAGGCAACATGAAAAGCACATGGAAAACCATCTCTAGTATCCTAGGAACTAAACAACACTCACATAATCAAATAAAACTCTATAAGGATGGGTATACACCGTCAACTGATTTAGAAATGGCTAATGAATTTAATAGCTTCTTTTCATCGGTTGGTGCTAATCTTGCCAGAAAAATCCCACAGACTCAGACACATATTAACACATATCTCTCAGGCAGCTATCCAAACTCTCTTCTCCTTTCACCAGTCAGCCCGGCAGATGTTGTGTCCATCATACACTCTCTAAAAACCAAGCCAGGGAACACCAGTGAAATTCCGTCCATTGTATATAAGAGTGCCTCCCATGCCCTTGTGCCACCCATAGTTCAACAAATCTATAGAGTGTCACACCTTCCCTGATATCCTTAAAAAAGCAAGAGTAACACCAGTTCATAAAGAAGGCAATCCGGCGGACATAAATAATTATAGACCAATATCAAATTTACCCCATTCTATCAAAAATATTTGAAAAAATTATCTACAAATGGCTCTATTCCTACCTCGTAAAATTCGACATACTCAGCCATTGCCAGTTTGGCTTCCAGTCCCAAAAGAGCACCAATGATGCAATCATTAGTCTCCTTGACATAATCTACTCAGCCCTTGACAAAAATGAGTTTCTGAATGGACTCTTCATTGACCTAAGAAAAGCATTTGATACTGTTAATCACAACTACCTTTTACTTAACCCTTAACATGCTCGGGGTCTAATATCCTGCCATCCCCACAGGCGCATGTCATTTTGAAAAAAAAAAAAAAAAATTTTTTTTTTTGCTAATCTGTTAAGTTCTGTTCACTGATCACGGGAAAAATAAAAAAAAAATTCTATTGTACTTACTTTTGTTGCAATAGAGCCGGAAAGCTCAGTGATGACGTCACAATCTGCATGTTCGCTCATGCAGTACACACCCCAGAGGCGTTGCGCGCGGTCCTCAAACAGCCAGAGTTGCCACAAATATATTTTCGCGCTATTTATTTACAACGTCTAGGCGCATTTTATCCAATTTTTTTCACTAATTGTGTTTCAAATACTGTTTGAACATATTTTGTATCAATAATTGTTGCATATTTGAGTATACACAGGCGCACACAAATGTTTTCAATTACGGCAATATAATATGTCATTACAGTCTATTATATTGTATGTTCTGCTTATATTTGTATATATTTACACACACGCACACGCTATCTGCTTATATGTTTACATATTTACACACTCGTACACGCTATACACACTTTGAAGCACACTTAGAAGTTTTCTAGACTGTGGTAGTCATTGAAGCAGTCGACAGCACATAATGGGATACCACACGTTTCACACCATGTTTGCACAAGCTTCCGTTTCTTGTCTCTATGTGTCGTTGTTTTACACACCAAGCAATCGCGTTGGGCTATTGCACGCTTCCCAGCTGGTGGCAAATACTGTACTTGAGTCTGTGTGCTAGGAAGCCTTCAGTGTGAGCGAGGCGTGGAGTACCAGCATGCTGCAACAGTGGGTTTATGATGGGCCGCTGAATACCTGGGACATCTTTTGCAAACTTTCCTAATAACTGTATTGCAGCATCAAATACAAAGTCACGGAAAGTGGGCTTACGTCCAGTTCTCACAAGGTACATGTTGAAACAGTTCAGCATGCTCATGTCCACAAGATGGAAGAACACTTTTTTCGTCCACCTACATGTCTTCCGCACACACTCTGCAGTGCCAATCATCATGTCTGATTTATCAATCAACTGCATGTTGATATTATAGTCTAAAACACAGTCTGGCTTATATAGTGGTGCATTTGTTTTATGGTTCACTTTCCCACTGTTCACCATTGTTCCATCATGAATTGTTGTCAACAAGTTCACCTCTCTTTTGTCTTTCCACCGAACTGACAGAATGTTATCACTTTTCCTTCTCTGACACTCACCAACTGCAATGTCGTTGTCAAACACAGGCATTTCCCTTTGTTGTGGCTTTACTGTACCAACCAATCCGGTTCTATTTTCTAGCAAGAACCGAGCTAGCAAGGGACTTGTATTATCTGTGTATAAAATGTGTTCCTTGTTCATCCACGGAGCCAAGATGGTCTTCACTACACTCCCCGAGAATCCATGTTCGTCGTTACCGGGAATGTCTACATCACTAGCCGAGTACAGAATCATGTGTAACATGTATCTTGTCTCACAATCACAAAGAACAAAAAATTTCAGGCCAAATCGGTTTCGTTTTGAGGGAATGTACTGTTTGAATGGAACACGTCCCTTGAAAAGTACGAGAGATTCATCAACCACCAGCTTCTGTGCTGGTACGTAAAAATCTCTGAATTTTCCAATAACATCGTTCATGTAGTGCCTCACTCGCCACAGTCTATCATCAGGTGTTCGGTCCTGAACACTTCCAAAATGTAGACACCTGAGGAGTATCTGAAACCTGTCTCGTGACATATATTTCCCGAATAAAGGTGTTGGTATTGTATGGTCCTTGCTCCAATAGTCACTTATTGCATGTTTGTGACAGTGCTTCATCAACAAACAGTGCCAAAAACACATACATTTCCGCAACTGTGGTATTTTTCCAACGCTGCAGTCGTGAAGATTCTGTGATTTCCCTCTCAATCAGGTAAGCAGCATGCAGGTTCGTTTGGTGTACAATGTATTCCATGAGTGGTTCATCATAGAATGCTGTAAAATATTCCATCTCAGCCATGTCCTCACCTTGATTAGGGAAAAGGTTTGTAATCCCTACATCTTTATCGTCAAAGTGAGGAATATTAGGAATAAAATCGTCACCATCACTCCACTCAAGTACACCAGGCGTCATGCGAGATGCAGAGGAAAGACGGCGAGGAAGCGATGCATACCGGCGACCAGGAGCTGAATACCGTCTGCGAGAAGCACGGCGGCTACGTGCACGTGAGGTGGGTGCACGTGAGGTGGATGCAAGTGAGGTGGATGCACGTGAGGTGGATGCACGTGAGGTGGATGCACGTGAACACGAGGGTCTTGGTCCCTCATGTGGTGCCATGCGGTGGCGCTTGGCCGGGCGAGATGCTGCTGACGCGACAATTTCTCGCCCAGTTACACCACTGGTACCAGCCACAGGCTCAATAAAACTATGATCTGAGTCACTAAACCCAGAAAAGGAGTCACCTCCCTCTGACTCGTCACCCTCAAACAGAAAATATCCGCAGGAACTGTGAGGTTGTGGTAGAATTGGGGTAGAAACTGGCCAAGGAGGCATGGGTGAGCGTAGAGGCCTCGCCATGGCATGGCGAACATTGTCACTCTCACTGCTGCTGCTACTATCACCCGACAACTGTGTATAATCCTCATCGTTGTCTGAATCATCAAACACACTTTCTTCACCTTCAGAGAATAATTCGTGGGCTATTTGCTCTGGGGTGAGGGACTGAGTGGTGCGTGCCCGTGAGGCGTTTGACCGTGCGCTCGCCATGGTGACTCTCGCTAAACTGAGGCCTCCCATGCCTTCGGTTCGTGAGCGGGAATTTTTTTCAAAATGGCCGCTGTTTACTATAGCCCCTGGGCAGCGTATGGGACCCCCAGCTACACCGCGGGCCATTCAAATCGTGCGCGGTACCCGTACACTTCATATGAAGTGAAGCGCAGTTGACTGGTAAAACGATTTACACTTCATATGAAGTGATGCGCACTTTAAGGGTTAAACTCCAGCATTATGGAGTCCGAGGCCTTGCCCTGGACTATATCCAATCCTATCTTAGTGACAGACACCAATGTGTAACCATCAATGATACAACCTCTTCCACTCTACCAATAACCATTGGAGTGCCACAGGGCAGCATCTTAGGACACATTCTATTTCTTATATATATCAATGATCTGCCTAATGTCTCTAATATTCTTAAACCTATATTGTTTGCTGATGATACTACCCTCATCTATTCAGACCCCAACCCACATACACTAAATAATGTTGTGAATAATGAATTAAAAAAAAAAGTCCACTTATGGATGTCAACTACCAAACTAACACTAAACATAGAAAAGACCTACTACATCTTATTTAGAAGCAAATCATCGAATGCAATTTAGCTACAGATAGACAACATTAACATCAGTAATAAAAATGATGGAAAGTTTCTTGGCCTATTCCTAGACAAGAGACTCAACTTCAGCACCCACATTCAACACATAACTAAGTCTCTAAAACAGTTGGAATACTCAACAAAATAAGATATTATGTTCCTAACTCTGCTCTCCTCTCACTATATTATGCACTAATCTATCCCTATCTTAATTATGGTATCTGCGCATGGGGGTCTACCACTGCAAACCACCTTAAAGCCCATCATAACCCAGCAAAAATCTGCTATCAGAATAATAACAAACTCTACTTTCAGACAACACTCAGGTCCCTTGTTTAAATCCCTTAACTTGCTAAATATTAACTCCCTCCACACATTCTCTTGTGTCAACTCCATTTACAAAACCCGGTTCTTAAATGCAAACCATGCTCTGAAACTCTTCCTGGACAGATGTAATAGAACCCTTTATCACCACACCAGAAATAAATATCTCTTTGATATTCCCAGGGTCAAACTTAATCTGCGTAAACACACTATACAAATTAAGGGACCTAGTCTATGGAACTCACTCCCTAGTGAATTGAAAAGCTGTCAAACTTTTGCCTCATTTAAAAACAAAAACAAAAATGACCTAATTTCATCTTCGTAGTTTCCTACACTGAGCTTTAAATTTGCTCTGTATCTAATGTTATCCAATCTTTATGTACTTAATCCAAACAACTTTATCATTGTGTTGATTGCTGTCTACTTTTATGTGCTAGCCATATGCTGTATTGTGTCTGCTAAGTTTTGTTAAACTACCATTCAAGCTGTCATTGCAATCATTCTGAGCTACCTATGTGCTTTAATATACCTATAATTTTTCTCTCAAATTTTATTTTTTCATGCTATGTAACTGTTATCATTTTTATAAATTTTGCAAGTATTTACCTACTTATATATTTCTTAGATTAACCCTCAAACCGCGCATATCATATATAAATGATATCAGTGACAAAACCGAAACCGCGCACATCATTTATATATGATTTCGTGTCTAGCGCTATAATTTAAACTCCCCGCCTGGGATAGGGGCAGCTATAGTACAGCCACGACCGATAGTTGCCAGATGCCACCTAGAAAAAAAATCCAGGCCAACATTCTTGGGTGTTACAGCGTCAGTATTGAGCAAGCCACCAAGGCTGGCGCACGCAGCACGAGCTCACAGCACCGCTGTTCAGCTTGTGACCACAGCATCACCTACAAATACCATAATATATATGATACTGCCATTATTTAGCAGTGATAGTATTACTGAAGCCCCCTGACTGTGATAAAACTGACCAGGATTCTGATAATAGCAGGATTGTGGTGATATTTAGTGCTGTGCTCCATGGAGGGAGGCGTAAGGCTGTGCGAGGGAGGGTTGTGGCGTCGTCTTCTGACTGTGTGTGGCCACCATTTATTGACTGCACTCACCATACCAGCTTAGTGGTTCAATATGGTGAACACAAATGTAGATACTTATATATAACGTGTGCATAGAGTGTGATAACAGCGAGAGGAGTAGGTTAGAAGCCGTCATTTTGGTGAGGGAGAAGCGTCGTCTGCACGTCTTGGCATGATGTTTACTGATGGCCACTATGGTCTTTGGGCACCATACCAGCTTAAATAAATAATAATAAAATAATGAATAAAACAGGTAGATACTTATATATAATATGTGTATATAGCGTAATAACACCACAAACAATATTGTTGAAGGACAAATATTAGTGCGTCTGGCCTTGAGGGCGGCCGCCGATCAGCTGACTGTGTGAGTAGCTACGTCTTTGTGGCCTTTACTCACCATACAAGCTTAGATGTACAGTTATGGTGAACAAAACATGTAAATACGTATATATAACGTCTGTGTATAGTGAATAAATACAGAAAGAGTATTGTAGGAGGTGAATGAGGGTGAGTGAGGTGGTGTTGAGGGATGGAGTGGCAGTGAGTGGCTCGCTGGTGTTTGGCGGTCACTCCTCGTTGCTTTTTGACTCACAAGACCAACTTAGTAGTTCGTTATGGTGTACAAAACATGCAAATACTTATATATAACCTGTGTATATAGTGTAACAACAGCAAAACTATTTGTTTATTGTTTTATGAACATAATAATTGAATCACTAATATGCACACCATAATTTTGAGTACAGCGATGGTTCACACATTTTATAATATAAATATACCACAATTCACTGTATGGAATAATATTACTGCAAAAAAACCTAAGAAGAAATCAATCAGAGACATTGAAATAATTAGGTAATAATATATTTGTGGCAACTGCCGTCTGACAGCTCGGGCGGAGAAGACCTCATCTGGCGAAGGCTCTGCCAACGCCCCTTTTTTGCCACACTTCCCTACCCTATTACGGCTAAAATATGCCACCTACGATTTTTTTGTTCTTTTTTCCGTGATCAGGGAACAAAAATGAACACTTCTATAAGACGAAAGAAATTTTTGGAATTTTTTTTTTTTTTGTTGCGCCTGTGGGTGTGAATTCCATTTGGGCCCCTAGCGGTTTGAGGGTTAAGGACCTGCCCGAAATGCTGCGCATACTAGTGGCTTTACAAGAATATAATTACTATGCTTTGTATCCTCACAATTCCAATATACCTTCTTGTATATATATATAAATAATTAAATAAGTAAAACATCTAAACCATTGGGACCGACTAAAGAGCCTAAATCTCTATTCTCTTGAGTGCATGCGGGAGAGAGACATGCAGTAATAATTTACATGTGGAAAATAATAGAGGGGCTGGTCCTAAACCTGCACACAGAAATAACATCACATGAGACCAGAAGGCATGGCAGGAAGTGCAGAATACCCCCATTGAAGAGCAGAGGTGCAACAGGTACTCTTGAGAGAGAACTCTATCAACCTCAGAGGCCCGAGACTGTTAAACAGGCTTCCACTACATATAAGGGCCATAACTGGCCAACCCCTCACAGTGTTCAATAGAGAACTTGATAAGCACCTCCAAAGGATACCTGATCAACCAGGCTGTGATTCATAAATCAGGCTGCGAGCAGCCACATCCAACAGCCTGGTTGACCAGTCCTGCATCTAGGAGGCCTGGTAGACGACCGGGCTGCGGGGATGCTAAGGCAATCGTGTTGATCTCCTAGTCTTAGAAGGAGATCCAAAGGGAGTTCTCCTGGACAGTAAACATCATAGTAAGGTGAACAGAGTGGAGGTAAAATGCCGCCAGCGTCCTAAGGTACCCCTGTGTGGTCTATAGAATTACCCAAATGTACCCAAATCCTCCTAGCATTACGTAAGTAATGAAGAAATATGGTATATTTATTTACTATAATGTTGGTGCTACACGCAGAAAGTGATCAAACCTATTTTTACTCTGAAATAATCTAATTTCATAACGAAATTTGAAGTAAATATGTGGGAGGTGACGCCATAGGAAGTCGACGGTCCAAGCGACAATTTTGACTCTGACAATTTTGACCCCTGTGACTCTCTGTGGCTTCAGTATCGACATCCTCCGCTCACTTGAGGTAGGGCAAGTTCCCCTGGTTTTCAAATGTTCATCATTGCCTTTGATGACAATATGCCCGTTGATGATGTTTTTGGAAATAGCAAGGCACAAAGTCTCCTATATCATGCCATTCCCAAGTTCTTTAAGATCAAAGTGCACAATATCAGATTGAACAAACGAAGGAACTTAATTGCAGTGGACCATAATCACGGGAAGGACCTGGAGCTTTCAGGCATTACTGAAATCTGTCGTTACAAAGTCAGATGCTACAAACCACTGGGTGACCATTTAGCAAGATATGTTGTCCGACATGTTGTTTACATTAGTACAGAAGACATCAAGGCACAACTTCAGGCTACTGACATTCCCATCTTCGGTGTCAAGAAATTCTGCGTAGAATGAATGGAGAACCGAGTGATACCAGCGCTGCCCTACTTTTCTAGACTACTTTTCCTTTGATTGGGCTTGGATTAATGGCTTCCTCCATAAACTAGAGGTGTATGTTCCACGTCCCATTCAGTTCTTAACCTTGTAAAGATTTTCACCATACTGTACAGTACAGTACTTCAAAAAGCTGCACACACACACAAAAAGTGTGGGAAATGCTCTGGTTCCCATTACACACCAGACTGTGCATCTGGTATACTCTGCTGCTCAAACTGTGGTGGCAATCATGACATTACCTTCTAACAATGTCCTTCATACATAGCGGCACAAATTCAGGCTCTCCCTACCGTCACCCTGCCATACAGTCATGCACTAAAACAACCTAACTTGGTCTGTCCTCAACCGCTACCTCTCACTCCATTGCTACCGTTGCCTGTGCCTGATATGTCTGTTCCTGACATTCATGTAACCCCAGTGTCCGATCCTCTCCCACAAACTGTTCACCTGAGTCCCGATCTTGTCGAAACACGTCTCTCGCATTGCAGATGCTCTCGAAAAGACGCTGGACCGAACTAGCTAAACTTGCTAAACTAAATTCCTAACTAAAATTCTAAGTTAGGATTAACTAATCCTAAACTAAGCTAAATTCTTTTTGCAATCCTAACTAAATTCTTTTTGCAATCCATCCAATCCATTCCTGACATTGACCCACTGCATCCCTTCTCCGCATCTCCTATGATTGATGTCCACCCTCCCACAGCTACCCTTGCTGTATACAAAACATTTGAACTGATACTGGAAAACCTAATAACTCCTTGGCATGCCTTACCTAAGTCACTCCCTTGGCTGTCTTGCCGCAATCCCCAACCCCCGGCACTAAGAGGAAGCAATTCTCCACAGTCCCAACCTCCAAGCGCTCTGCCACTTTGCCTGACTCTCCCATGACACATCTTCAACCCACTCCCAATCTTCTTCACGCTGTCCTACTGGGACGTCTGTAGCGAGTAGATTATCCCAATAATATGCTCGCTCCAAATGCATTAGCCTAATGAGAGAAGCAAAGCTCTTTTTAGTACTAATTATGGAACTCAAGCCTTTCCCTACTTCCAGTTAAAATTAATATTCGTGTCACCCTTTGGAAAACAGTGAGGTGTTTCCCGAGCATATAAGCAGCAGAGTACTGAATAATAACCATTACGGGCTATTCATGCCCGTGCCACCTTTTGGGTGGCTTAAATCTTTTATCAATCTAATAATAACCGTTCTACTTTCAAGTGTGGTCTGGAACAGACACTTGCGAGATACTGTACTGACTCTCAATGCACTCAACTCACACCATTGGTCGCCAAGGTATCACCTTCATACTCGACCAAATACATATATTCTCTTAGTGTTTGTGTTTATTGTCACCATACTTTACGTAACAATAGAACCGTTACATTGGTGACCCAGTGAGAGAAAAGAACACCTAGTCGCTAACTAGATGTTCGTCATGGATTTATCTACTGGGTTTCCAGCATACAATGCAGATGAACCCAAATTTTGGTTCATGCAGATGGAGGATATTTTCGACCTTCACGAAATTACGACTGAGAAAGCCCGATATGCCTGTACCCTGCCAACACTTCCCACGGAGGCTATACACACTGCCTCCTCTGTCATCACCAGACACCAGGACGTACACTGCACTGAAGGCCGCTCTTCTACAGGCAGCAATGAAACGCCGCATTCAACAAAGGGACCAACTTCTCGCTGACAAAAGATTAGCACACAAAACACCAGCCCGGCTTCTGCGGCATATTCAGTATTTAATGCATACTGCAACTGGTCTAGCCCCCAGCGAGATTGTGAGATCATTCTGGATACAACTCTGTCCAAAACACATTCAACTGGCCCTATTCAGTATGGCAGACAACACCCCATTAGCCCAGCTGGCTACACTGGCAGACCGGCTTCGTACGACGTCTGATAACGCTACGCTGTCCCACCCCAGTGTTACACAGCAGACTACAGACACCCAAGAACTCGACGTCCTCGAGAACCAGCATTTCTTCTGCCCAGGGAGGACGTACCATGCAAATTTTTTAATTTGAATTTTTTTCTGGGGGGAGCCCCGTCGGCTCCCCGGAGCTTTCCCAGGCTGATATGCTAATGTCAGACTTTGCCATCAGTCATGTGTATGGAGTTCTTAGGCCTACCGGGGACCACAGCCAGAACCGGGCCCCCTCAGAGGCAAGGGGAGCAATGGCCTATAGAAATCCCCGTGTGGTTGGAAGCATTCTATGTCTGCCGTCGACCGGAACAGGCACCCAGAAAGGTAAGTGCCTTAAAACAAACCCCTATTCTGGTTAAAATTGCTACCAAAAGCCGAACTAGTAGATAGAACTCCCCAACAGAAAACAAGGAAACTAGTGTGACGTCACACGTCGCCGCGCCGCTGTCTGCGCAGCTCCCCCCTCCCCGGGAGGGTGAAGGGGGAGCCCCAGACCCTCCACACCGACTACCAACACGCCCTGTGAGTACTGCCCTTGCGTAACAGGGTTATGTTCCCTGGGGCGTTCGGGAACCATTCCCGTAGAGGTTCTTGCTGCTCAGCATTTGCCTCGCCCTTGGGGCCAGCTGGAGCTTGGGGCCCTTGTTTGGCCCTGGGTAGGGTTTGGTATTGTGTTGGTTAGGGCGTCAAGGTGTTGCATAGTCTGCCACCTAAGCGGCGACCGGTTCCTGTTGACTCTGGAGATGGTGTACTTTTGCAGGGTTTTTCTTTTGTTTTTATTTTCAATTGCCTGGTGGGGGTCTGTCCAGTGTGGCTATAGTTCCACTGGTAGTGTTTGGCGGCCCTCTGCTAGGCCCCCGTGATTGTACACGTCTCAGGGGTTCTCAGTGCTCCCCAACCGGTTTAGCAACACCTTGCCCGGGCTTCCGTAGCAGTCAGCCTATGGGCCCTGGAAACCCCTGTCTGGGCTCGGTGGACCATTAAATGTGTCTTCTGGGTTCCAACCCGTCTTGTATGGGATCGTTGGTTGCTGTGCCCTTGTTTCCGGGTGACAGTCGCCACTTTACCTCCGTCATGCTGCCTGTTGGGTCACTGACACCTTGACCCGGAGTCTTGCGAGTGTTTCTCTGCTTGTACTCCAGTACTCTCCTGATGTAATTACTGTTCAGAGTGCAGGCGGCATCCGTGTTGCAAGCTAGGTTAGGTTGCTGCAACATGCTAGGTTGGTTTCCCACTCGGATGCCCCGAGGCCGCCCCGTTTTGGTTAGGTGCTGTTCGCCCCTTTCCCTCCCTGTTCCCGGCTCAGGACCGTCTGAGGGTTTCGGGGACGGGGCGGGGTTTAGTTGGAGCCGAGACTCTGGCAGGTTTCAGGGGCTGCCCTGTTCGGGTTGGGGGACGGAGGTTTTCGAGCCGGTTCCTCCTGCCAAGGCTTCTGGGTCTTACCAGCAGCCCTTTCTTGCTGCCTTTCCCATGGACTCTTGCTTTTCTTTACGGACAGAGGGCTTGGAGGACGGCTCTGCCCCGGGGCCTCTGTTGGTTGTTCTCGGGGCTGTGGGGGATGCCTGCTAGCAGTTCTGGGGCAGTTTGCCCCTGCCTGGGTTTTCTGCTTTTGGGTGGCGTTTTTCACCCATCCAGTGTTTTTGTTTCTTTAGTGTCAGCCACAGCCCCTGCTGGCGGCCATTTTCGTCTGCCGGTTTCCCGGCGTGGCCACCAGGGCGGCGTTGCGGTTTGTTTACTTGCGACTGGGTGTGCGAGCGAGCTGCTTGGGTGAGTTTTCACCTTTTTTCAGGGGTTTTATTCTCCTGTTGTCGTTTCTTTGCTTTTCTGGTGTTTTCTGCCCATTTTCTGTTCCTCTGGGAACGTTTGAGTGTTGATTTTACACCGGGTTTCCTATTTTTGTCTGTTTTGGGTCTGAACCTTTGGGTTTGGGCTCAGTGTCCTTGGCTGTTATGCTTGCTCCCACACCTTGTCCCTCGGTTTTCGGTCAGTTATGACCGTTTTCCCAGGGGGTTCTGTCTGGGGGCTGTACTTTGCTTTTCTGTGGCGCCGGCAAAATGTGGTGGTTTGGCCTCCCCTTGGTTCGATTCCGGGTTTCTTTGGGTTCTTTGGTTTCGTTCCGGAGGTTTCTTTCTCTTGGGCCCCTTTTTGTGGGTTCTAGGGACTTTGTTTCCTCTGTAACGGGGGGTGGGGGGAAATAGCTCTATCTTGTCCATTATTCCACCCCCCAGTTAACTAACGAGGCCGGGGGAAACGGCTCTCTCTAGTCCATTATCCCGTCCCCAGTTAGCTAACTATTCTAGAGCACTCCAGAGTTCCTTTGGCAACCTCTCTCGTTCAACACCTTGTAACCTAGATATTTGACTACCTAGGTGCTAAGACTACCAGGCGCCGTAACTTGATCAGTTACCCGAAACTCTAGAGAGAACTCTAGAATACATTTCACTGCCACAAACGTATAAGAGAAAACGAAAGGAAAGAAATGAATAGTGAAGTAATTAGTGAGGGTTTGGGGTGAGAGGTAGGGAGGGGGGAGGAGCGAGGAGGGTCATTAGTTGAAAGTGAGAGTTTAGAGAGGGGTGGAGGGAGAGGTGTAGATAGGTAGAAGTAGAAGAGTAGATAGAAGAGTAGATAGTAGAAGACAAAATAGGAAATGCTGCCACCATCCATTCATGATCATTACATACAAGACAAGGAATGGAACTTGTCTGTATCACAAAATTCTCAAAAGATGTTATCAAGGTCATTATTAGTATGTCCCATCTTTATCATGTATCAACTCCAAACATGTACTCATTAAATCATGAAACCAGTAATCACAGAGGCTTTCTCCCCTCAACTCAACTCTAGGGGACACAAAGGCAATATAAATAATAAATTCAATTATATTTCACATACTAAGTATCATAATTTAAGCAATGTTCAAGATCTATATATGTAAAGTGAGTCATCCTCCAAGAATCTGAGAACACTACAACTGACTGCCCCTGATCATCACACAACATTTGTAAAACACGACCAAGTCACCTTAATGTTCAACTCACCAAGTGCCTGCCTCTAGCTGGATTGAGAGGGGGGGGGGGGTCTATAGTTGAGCAGAGACTGTCCCGCCCTGCCGGCCGACAGCCTCCCTGCTAGGGCCGTCTTCTCTGCTCTGCTGACTGCCGTTCTGTCTGTCTTGTTAATGCTCTCGAATCAATAGCTCTCCGAGTATATATTGGGGAACCTAGTAACTAACTCCGCCCACAAGTAGATAGCCTCCGGCTCTCTACCAAGCCACTCCTTAAACGACGGCATGTTTGAAGGCTACCAGGCTCCAATTATAAGATTAGTAGAAGTAAGGTGAAATTCGCATGATCTGACCTCAGGTCACTTGGGGTCATTAACTCTTAGAGGTGTGAAACTCAGGCCGACCAAGCTGGCGCCTTCTCAAATCCTTGTATGTGACTCATGTATCTCTATGTATTTTAAATACAACTAAACCAAACACCTTACAGTGTTACACCTCGTGTGTGCCCCGGTTTCTGCCTTCTGAAGTTCCGGGGTCTTCCTGGCTTGCAGACTGATCTTTTTGGGTCTTGGCACGTGTTGTGGTCATGCTGGGATTTTGAGGTTTTGTCAAGGTGGGCTTTAGATGCAGTTTTGTGCCCTTTTTTGCCTGGCCGGCGTATGCTCTGCCCACTGGTCGGCGGCTTGTAATTTTCTTTTCAAGTGTTTGTGTGTGTGTATGCATGTACATGTGTACACTGTGTGTGTGTAATTACCTAAGTGTAGTTACAGGATGAGAGCTACGCTCGTGGTGTCCCGTCTTCCCAGCACTCTTTGTCATATAACGCTTTGAAACTACTGACGGTCTTGGCCTCCACCACCTTCTCACCTAACTTGTTCCAATCGTTTACCACTCTGTTTGCGAAAGTGAATTTTCTTATATTTCTTCGGCATCTGTGTTTAGCTAGTTTATATCTATGACCTCTTGTTCTTAAAGTTCCAGGTCTCAGGAAATCTTCCCTATCGATTTTATAAATTCCTGTTACTATTTTATATGTAGTGATCATATCACCTCTTTTTCTTCTGTCTTCCAGTTTTGGCATATTTAATGCCTCTAACCTCTCTTCGTAGCTCTTGCCCTTCAGTTCTGGAATCCACTTAGTAGCATGTCTTTGCACCTTTTCCAGTTTGTTGATGTGCTTCTTAAGATATGGGCACCACACAACCGCTGCATATTCTAGCTTTGGCATAACAAAAGTCGTGAACAATTTCTTTAGTATATCGCCATCCATGTATTTAAAAGCAATTCTGAAGTTAGAAAGTGTGGCATAGGCTCCTCACACAATATTCTTTATGTGGTCCTCAGGTGATAGTTTTCTATCTAGAACCACCCCTAGATCTCTTTCTTTATCAGAATTCTTTAAAGATTTCTCACATAATTTGAAGAGTACAGCCACTGTGATGGAATCCCTGGATTTGAAAGTTCTCGTAATCCATCCTGTCATTTTTCTGGCTGATGCGATATTTGCTTGGTTATGCTCCCTAAACGTTAGGTCGTCAGACATCAGTATTCCCAAATCCTTTACATGTTGCCTTGCTACTATGGACACATTTGATTGTGTTTTGTACCCTGTATTATGTTTAAGGTCCTCATTTTTACTGTACCTGAGTAACTGAAATTTATCACTGTTAAACATCATGTTATTTTCTGATGCCCAGTCGAAAACTTTATTAATATCAGGTTGAAGTTTTTCAATGTCTTCAGCAGAGGTAATTTTCATACTGATTTTTGTGTCATCTACCATAGGCTGCTGGCAAAGATTCCCGTTTTCTATGCGTGGATGGCTGGGTTAGGTTCGGGAGTTTTGGAACACCGTATATCTGGCCGTTGTGGCAGGCGGAGAGGACGGGCTGGTGGCACACTGGTTATAGTAGTGTCCATTTGTTGGTACTTGTGTGGGGCTTCCTCGTGTGTAGGCGGAACACCACCTCCTGGGGGAGGTGCTGCACCCCCAAACACACCTGCAGAGGGAGGTGTTGAAGGGGGGGGGGCACCCGTACCTGCCGGGGAGGTGGTGCTCTCCCCAGACTCCCCCACCTGCCGGGGGAGGTGTTGGAGGCTATCTGTACCTGAATGGGGGGGGGGGGATGATGGTGTGGTGGTAGCTGTGGCAAGTGTAGTGGTGGTAGCTGTGGCAAGTGTGGTGGTGGTAGCCGTGGCAGATGTGGTGGTGGAGGGATTACTTCCAGGAATTAAATTGAACGTCTTTTTAAATATTGCAAAATGTTGTGTGGTGTGGTGGTGGTGGTGGTGAGCTGGTAAATAAAGCAGGTCACCTCAGGTCGGGCTCTGGGTTGTAGAATAACTCTCGAGACTCCCTCTCCAGGTATATTCCAGGTATATGAGGCAGTTGTCTACCCTTGATGGAACTAGTACATTGAAACAGCGCGTAGTCGTTGTCGTAGCTCAGTCGATTAAGGCAGTGTCTGGGATGCTCTCGGACGCAGGTTCAAATCCTCATCACAGCCTTTGTGGATTTGTTCATTAGTACATTGAAATGTTGTCATGGGCCTGGCATGTCCCATCTTATATTTGTGGCTGGTACTTTACTGTACTCTTTTAAACGTAAGGTCTTCCGTCATCATTATTCCTTTAATGTAATATTTAATAAGATGCTTTAAGTCAACACCGTTTCCTCGACTTTTTTTTTCTCGTAGCCAATTCCGTTTGTTTACAACAGCTTCCAACTGTTGGAAGTGTGTAAATTAGCCCCGTCGCAAAGTGCGTTTGGCACTCTGAGATCATTTTTATTAAGATAAGGACACCGAGGATTTAAATTAGCCTTCCTCTAAATATAAGGGGAGCATAACTTGCCGACCTATTTCCAACTTGATAAACACCTCTATAAGATATCTGATCGACTGGGCTCTGATTTCTATGCCCGAGTATGTGCTATCTTGTTATCCTCAAGGTAGGCCATCCACGCATCCAGTTTTGTGTATGCAGATCAACTGGGCTGTGGTGGGTATGTGGGCCTGCGGGTCGCTCCAAGCAACAGTCTGTTGGACCAAACTCTCACAAGTCAAGCCTGGCCTCGAGCCGGGCTTGGGGAGTATAAGAACTCCCAGAACCCCCAACAAGCAGGCAATTAGGAACAAAATGGGTCCCTGGCACCCTACGGCACCCTGCGGCACCCTGCTTGTAACCTCTTGCCTTGGTCTCAGCTTTCGTGTGTATATGCAAGATAACTTTTCGTTAAGGTCCTCCATATAGTAACCCATTGAATGGGTTTGCCGGGATCAGACGGGTTTAGGTCTAATTTGTTGGTGAATAGGCGGGTGTTGGATGCTTGTTAGGGGTTGTTGGTAGTCAGTGGTCGTGTAGTTGTAATTGACTTAGGGTGATTGTTGAGTGTGCAGACAGTTGTTAACTGACAGTCAACCGATGATGAACGGACGGTTGTTTACTGCCTGTCAAGTCATTTACGGAGTGCAGAAAGTGTCAACTGGCTGTCTGTCTGTCACTGTTGTGAGGGTGCAGTTGTTGCCCGTGGTTTTTCATCGGAACAGCACAGGTGTGTGGCGGTGGGAACAGGTGTTTGGAAGGTAAGGTGTAGCGAGGGGGGGGGGGATGGAAAGAGGTGGTGGTGGTGATGGTGTGGTACTGGTGGTGATGGTGGTACTGGTGGTACTGGTGGTGATGGTGGCACTTGTGGTGATTACCTTGTCTTGCTGTTACCTAGCGTTGGTTCCCGGGATCAACGTCCAAGCGGCCCGGTCTCTGACCAGGCCTCCTGGTTGGTGGTATGATTAACCAGGCTGTTAGATGTCAAGCTGAATCACAACCTGGTTAATCAGGTATCCTTTGGAGGTGTTTATCAAGTTCTTTTTTGCATACTGTGAGAGGGCGGCCGGTTATTCCCCCTTATGTGTAGAGGGAGTGTGTGGAAATATCTTGGGCCCTTGATGTTGATAGTTCTCTCTCAGCGTATCTATTGTACCTCTGCTTTTTGCACTTCCTACCGTACATCCTGGTGTCATTGGTTCAATATCAGCACAAGGAAATGCCACCAATCCAAGTTATTATATATATATCTCCCACCTGGGCTCTAGGGAAGAGAGTTATAAGGGGGTCTCAATAACTTTCATGTTTTATTGGGTGGATTCTGGCAGTAAATGATCTCTGCTCATTCTCCAGGTCAACAATTTCTCCAGCTTTGACTGGGGTTGTTATTGTGCAACAAATGCAACAATATTCCATCTGTGGTGTTTGTGTGTAGCTGAGGAAGTCTTGGTTGTAGGGTTGATACAAAGTCATTGCTTGGTTACTGACTTTAATACTTATAAACGATTACATGACTAGTAGCTACCAAGCTTGGCGGGCATTCTGTACGCTCTTTGTTTATCTTCTCTCTGGCGTCTGAGCCGCCACACATAGAAAACGGATGGTACCGTTTTCTGTGAACATGACATCCTTCCTTTTCTTTAAAAAGAATGAATACAGGATGTCTACCATGCTTGTAGCACAAAGCAAAGTTATTGACACAAAGTAAGTTATTAACATATCAAGAGATATTGCATACATTTAACATTAATTAAGCACACAAAGAATTTAAACAACTTAATCTTTACCACACAGGATTTCAATGTTAAAAATACATATGCAATGTTAAACAAAAATGAAAAACTGTAATACAAAGTTACAAAATATTGAATGAGAGATCTGCATTATTCAAACAATATTAAATTTAATTTGGCATAATCAGTAAATACTTTGCATTACCTAGGAACACAATTAATCATCAAATCGCTTAGGGCGTTTAACATGACGCTTAGGACGAGAGTCCTTAAATACAAGAATATCCCTTGATGAATTGTTTGTCAGGTTATAACTCATTTTTTCTTTATCGTTTGTACGACTTTGCACTTCATCATTTTCTACACTAGTTGGAATCACTTTGAAATAAGCCATATTACGTGTTATACTATGATCTCTATTACTAGCTGTTACCATAGTTCCTTTTACACTAATCACTTTATATGGTTTTGTATCATATGGCATATCTAGCTTTCCCTCTTTTTTCTTTTTAACGAGAACAGTATCTCCAACCTTTATGAATTGTTCCTTTGCACATTGATCATGAGCAATTTTCATTTTGCCCTTGGCTAGTGCATCCTTCTGAGTGAGACGTTTATCCGTTACCTCGGCTGGCATGACAGGTAGTGTGATTCTCATAGGACGTCCAAATAAGAGTTCACCAGGCGACTTGCCCAGTGTTCCATGTGGTGTTGCACGGTAGTTCCTGAGAAAAGCATACATAGCTTGTTTCCAGGATCGTCCTTCGGCATGAGCACAGCGTACCGCTTTCATGAGAGGTTGCATGAATCTCTCAACTTCTCCATTTGCTTGTGGATGTAGTGGCATCACACGGCGATGTTTGAATCCAATATGCTCAGCAAAGTTGATGAAGTTTTGTCCATTGAATGGCGGTCCATTTTCCGTCTTGACAACTTCAGGAATGCCAAATTTTGAAAAGATCTTGTCGAGTTTCGGGATGACAGCCTTTGCAGATGTGGAAGTGATGATTTCTACTTCTGGATAACGTGAGTGATCATCAATGACTACCATCATGTACTCTCCAGTTGGTAGCGGTCCACAGAAGTCCATCGATACTTCCGTCCATGGTGCAGCAGGTAGTGGTGAAGGTTGCAGAGGTGTTGGTCTTGAAGTATCCACTGTAGCTTGGCAAGGGACACAGGCATCATGCATGTCCTTTGCTTGACGATCAATGCCAGGAAACCACACCTTTTCTCGTAGCAGCTGTTTGGTCCTAACAAGACCTTGGTGTCCTTGATGTGCAAGCTTCAGAGCACGTTGCTGGAGAACAGCTGGAATGATGATACGAGTACCTCGCAGCATGGTGTCGCGTTGTTGCGTAACACTTAATTCTGTCTGGATGCATTCAAGTGCTTTGAATGCATCTTTGTCAACTCCTGAGGGTGGGATGCGTGGAAACTTTTTCTTAGTCAATGCATCCACTGTTGCTTGCAAAGTTGGGTCCTCTAGGGTTGCAGTACAGATTTCATCAAGAGTGAGAGCCTTAGGGACTGCATCACAGCTTACAGAGTGTACATATTCCTCGGCAACTTGTTGATGCTTGGTGATGGTGAAACTGTTGGCAGGATGTTGACTGATGTAATCAGCAGGATTGCCAGCACCCGGCTTGTATTTCACCGTAAAGTTGTATGGTTGCAGACGAAGAGCCCATCTCTCAATGTGAGCTGGTGGTTTGGACTTTGGATTATTGAAGATGGTCTCCAACGGTTTGTGGTCAGTGACTATCGTGGTGAAGGGTGCACCAAGCAGATACACATTGAAGTGTTCACAGCCCCATACAAGAGCAAAAGCTTCCTTCTCTGTCTGACTGTATCGTTGCTCAACTTCTGTGAGAGAACGGCTGGCGTAGGCAATTACTACTCTGGAATCTGGTTGACCAGGTTTGTGTTGGGCTAACACAGCACCTAAACCAACAGGACTAACATCCACCATAACTCAGTGTCCATTGATGGATCAAAGTACGCAGCAGTCGCATTCTCTACTAGTGAATCTTTCACAGCATCAAATGCATTTTGCTCGATATCGCTCCAGTACCATGATGCATTTTTCTTCAGGAGCTCACATAGAGGCTTCGTAATGGTAGCAAAATCTGGAATGAAGCGAGAACAGTAGTTTGCCATTCCCAGAAAACTATGGATGTTGAAGGAGGTGCAGCATTCTTGATATCTGCAACTTTCTTAGGATCTGGAGACAGACCTTTGTCACTAAGTACATGTCCAAACAATTCAATTTTATGTTGATTGAACTCACACTTTGCTCGGCTTAGCGTCAAATTCTTTTCTTGTAAGCGTTGCAATGTTGCACGAAGAGCTTTGTCATGTTCAGCTTGGATACGGCCATAAACAATGATGTCATCAGACATGTTGTCTGCATTAGGTATATCTTGCAATACCTGGCTGATGATGTGCTGGAATACCTCAGCAGCACTGTTAATACCAAAACTCAGGCGCTTGTACCTATACAGACCTCGATGTGTCGTAAACGTTGTGATGAATCGACTCTCATCATCAAGTTCAAGCTGATGATAGCCCTTGTTTAAATCAAACTTGCTGAATACAGTTGCACCATTCAAGCGGTAGATCATATCATCTACAGTGGGTGTAGGATGGCGTTCACGCATTATTGCCTTGTTGGGAACACGCATGTCCACACAAATGCGTATCTCGTCTGGATTCTTCGGCTTTGGTGGAGTGACAATTGGGCTTACCCATGGTGTTGGGCCTGTTACTGGTTCAATGATATCTAGTTCGATCAGCCTATCCAGTTCGGCATCGACTTTCTTGCGAGTATGGAATGGTTGTCGGCGATGTGGTTGGGCAACTGGAATTACGTCTGGGTTGATATGCAGATGTACTTTGCTATCAGTATAACAACCTATGGATTCAAATCGATCAGAAAATTCAGCAACAATAGCATCAACATTGTTTGCAGATTCCACTGCTACAGCATTAGAAAGCTGAAGTAGCCCCAATTTGGTTGAAGTCTTGTAACTGAGTAACGACTCCTTTGCATTCCTAACAACTTGGAATGTAGTAGTGAGCATTGCATTCTTTGACTTAATCTCTGTAGTGAAAGTTCCAATCACTGGCAAGGCTACCTTTGAAGCATAGGCAGTGGCTTTGCCATTGTAGTTTTCAAGCTTTGGGAACTGTTTTTCAAATTTCTCATAGTGGCACTCAGCAATGGTGTCAATGTTTGATCTAGTGTCAATGAGAACTTTGAGACAAATACCAGCAATGTATACTATAGTCTCTGGGTTGTTTGGAAGATCATTCCATTCTGTGATTGATTGTACTCCATAAATGTAATCACATTCACTGTCAACTGAGACTGGTTGTAATGAAATGTTGTCTTGTACATTATTAACATTCTGGACATGAGGTGCAATATTGCGTTTACCACCTCGACCCCTATGACCTGATCCTCGTACAGTGCTTTTATTCACTGACTGTGGTTTCTTGAGTGCGGAACGACACATAGCACCAAAATGACCTAGTTTTCCACACTCATAGTACTTCTTACCTTGAGCAGGACAAACATTATCTTGGTGTGGGTAGTCTCCTCCACAATTGTAACATATATTGTTGACACCCTCTCATGTGAGTTGTTGTGATTGCTTGAGTCTTGTTCCATGACTCCAGTTGTGATGTGGTTCTCGGTTCAAATTGTTGTTGGGTTTGCCACGATATCTTCTTTGATTACGATGTCCTCCCTGAACCTTACATACCTCATCACTGTTAGTAACAGTGGCAGAACTGTTGTTGGCACTGCACTCCATGACACGAGCATCACATGCAGCATCTTCCATCCGACGAGCCATATCCAGTATCTTGGTAAGAGAAGTTTCATCATCAGCAAGTTCTAGAGCTCTTCGACGAAGACGTGTAGATGTGCATGTTTCAATTATTTTGTTTTGATTTCTTTGTCAACATCAGCAAACTCACAATGGGCTGCTAAACCCTGCAGACGTGTGTGGTATTGATCCACAGTTTCATTAGAGAGTTGTTTTGCTCTTCTGAAATACATAATTTCCATTGCAGTATTTTGTCTTGGTTTGAAATGTTCAGTTAATTTGGCTTTGGCAATGTCATAATCTTTGGCACCACCAGTGTCTTTCAGTGTGTCAAAAATGTCACAAACTCTATCACCTACATAATGAAGTAGAAAGGCACGCTTTCTTTCAGCACTTTTGATTTCTGAAACTATCAACAAATTTTCAAACCTTTTAAGCCATTTGGTCCACCTCTGTGACAGGTTTGTCTGGTCACAGTCAGGATCAAATGCAGGAAACTGAGGTATATTTGCCATTTTTTACTGAATAAATGTAAACTTATCACTTAAATGTTCCTCAGAATATTAAACACTGCACTGTATATGTTAGTTAAGAATTCACTGTAATTACTTTAATTTTGCAAAGCACACAAGCATTTTAATGCAAAAGTTCACAACAGTGCACAATATAGCAGCAATTGATATCTTGCCTAGCTCTGTATACACGTGGTGTTGTTCCTACCTACAGCTGCACAGCAGTTGTCAGCAGTTGGCACAGCAGTAGTAAGCAGTTGGTACAGCAGTTGGCACAGCAGTCAGTTTACAGCATGAAGAATTGTAGTACATAGCGCGTTTCGTATACAAAACATCGGGTTTTGTATACAGCATCAAAGTGTCGTTTCATACACAGCGTCGGCAGAATCCTCAGTACTCAGCTTCAGTCAGCACAGCTTGGGTAGCACATAGCATTGGTTAGCATACAGCATCAGTTAGCACACAGCATTGGTTAGCACGCAGCATCGGGTATGGTGCTCACAGACAGCACGACTTCTTCCTCCTCCGGGGGGAGACAGCATGTTTCTCCTTCGTGTTTTAAGTTGAACAAATACCTGCATTCAGAGTTCATCTTCGTCGCCAGTGTGGTGTTGTGTGTTACTGAGGAAGTCTTGGTTGTAGGGTTGATACAAAGCCATTGCTTGGTTACTGACTTTAATACTTATAAACGATTACATGACTAGTACCTACCAAGCTTGGCGGGCGTCCTGTACACTCTTTGTTTACATTCTCTCTGGCGTCTGAGCCGCCGCACATAGAAAACGGATGGTACCATTTTCTGTGAACATGTCACTGTCATGGCTAAATAATACAGGATATATATATATATATATATATATATATATATATATATATATATATATATATATATATATATATATATATATATATATATATATATATATATGTATGCAGAATAACCACATGTGAAAAATAGAAAAGGCTTAACGCGTTTTCGGCTAATTCGCCTTCATCAGAGCAAAGTAGAATAAAGATAAGAAAACATTGCTGATCAGACCTTTATATCCGCCTGGGCAGATCACCTGACCACGATCAGGTGATCTGCCCAGGCGGATATAAAGGTCTGATCAGCAATGTTTTCTTATCTTCATTCTACTTTGCTCTGATGAAGGTGAATTAGCCGAAAACGGGTTAAGCATTTTCTATTTTTCACATGTGGTTATTCTGCATACTTGGATCAGTGTTTTTGTGATCATTGTTGCATATATATATATATATATATATTATATATATTTTGACATTATTAGGCGATGCTGTGGTCACACGCTGAACAGCAGTGCTGTGCGCTCATGCTGCGAGTGTCAGCCTTGGTTGCTCACTCACTACTGAGGCTCTCACACCAGGGAATGGGGACCATGATTTTTTTTAAAGGTGGCATCTGTTTACAAGAGCCCTGAGGAAGCTGATGTGAACCCCATGTAGCCGCGGGAGTTTTGAATGGAACGTGAAAAATACAAATACCTGGAGGTGCGTAGCGCACCCCAGACGTGGGCCTGCAGTCGCGTTGCATACTTAGAGGGTTAATATTGGTGTATACTCCCCCTCCCCACTCAGCTCGTTGTTGCCGTGTGGGGGCTTAGTGGGCGGCTGCCGGAGTGTGATGTTCCTTGGGACAGTCCTCTGTCCTTCTCTAGCCTTGTGCTCCTGCTGCCGTCCTCTCCAATTCTGCTGGGCACCTTTTCCTTTTCCTTCTGTCTCGTTTTTCTCCCCCCTCTTCTCCTATCTGCTTGCCGTTTCCTGCCGACCTTTTGCTTGTTCTGGTTCTTCCCTTGGACTTCTTCTATTCTGACGCCCGGGTGCTTGAGGAGGCATACTCTTGCACCCGTAGAACTGTAGTACCCGACGTCGAGAGCGAGGGGAACCTTTTATTGTCAATCCCCCTTTCGTCACTGAACCCGATCTCGACGGACTGTCGGTTTCTTAAGGTGGCGTTTGTGGGGCGTATACTCACGACGCACTCCTAGGAGGCCCCGGCAAGATCGGCGATAGCTTCTTGTTGGGTGTCCTGCCTCTAATTGTGGCTCCATGGTGGGTGTGGGGGCACATTCGTGAATGAATTTTCTTTTTCGTAATGATGATGACCCCTGTTTCGGCTGTTTCTGGTTTACCTTCTCAGGCTCGTGGGGTGGGCGACCAAGCCCCCGAGTTGGTCCGTGTTGGAAGACCGCGCTCTGTAGCCTCCGCTGCATTGGGCCCCGACCTTGCTCCTCCTTTGGCCTCTCTGACTCCTTCCCCTGGCTCCCCTCCCTCCTCTGTGGTTGGGTCGAGCCCCAAGCCCCCAGTGGTGACTACCTCGTCCCCTGGCACGGCTCCTTCTCTAGTTGTAACTACTGCGCCTTTTGACCCCTCTCTCTGGGGGTTCTCACCGCCGTCCTCGTCACGGCCGCCCTCGCTCGATTCCTTCCAGTTCTGCTACCTATCAAGCCTTGTTTGGTCCCGCTTCGTGGCCAAATATTTTGATCTCCTCCCTCTTGATTCTGCACCTCCTGACGATTTCTCCCTCCATCGACATCTCGTTGATTTCGTGGATGCCTCCATTACTTTCAACCCCATTCGTCTTGGTACACGTGTCGTTGCTGCTCCTTCTCAGGATGCTGCTTCCCGCTTGGCTGCCTTATCCTGCCTTGGCGAGACCCCTGTTTGGGTCTCGAAGAACGCTCGGTTGAATGCCAGTGTTGGCACTATTCTGCTCCTGCCCCATGTTGCGACCGGTGTTCGGGACCTGCGCCACTGCCACGACGATATTCGACATATCCTTGCTGCCCAGGGCCATTCTATTCTCCAGGTGGACACGTTTACTCGTCCCCCTCGTGGTAGTCGCTGTCAACCCCTCCGGGTTGTGAAGATTACCTTTGATGGTAGGACCCTTCCATCCTCTGTCATTCTTGCTGGTGCTAGGTGCTCTGCCCAGGAGTATATTCCTTCTCCTTGACTTTGTAACAAGTGCTGGAGGTTTGGGCATGGTGCCCTCCGCTACTCTGCGACTGTCTCTCTCTGTCCTTTGTGTGGTGGCGAAGGTCACTCTAAGTCGGAGTGCACTTCTCCCCAGGCTCGTTGCCTCAACTGCGGTGAGGCCCATCCTACTTTCTCCCGTGCATGTGTCCATTACAAGCTTGAGGCAGCCGTCCTCAACTTGAAGCACCGGGAGCGTTTATCTTTTCCTGAGGCGAGACGCCAGGTTCGCCGGCTCCCGCCTTATGCTAATATCTCTTATGCTCGCGTGTTGCGCTCTTCCTCTCCTCGTCCTTCCCCCCTTCCTCAGACTCACAACCGTTTCCGGGCCTTGGACCCTGATACGCCCACTGCCCCCTCCTCTGTTCCTTTGGGTTCTCTCCCGAAGGATCCACCTCCTGGTCCTCTGTCTGGGGTTCCCCTTCTTTCTACCCGGTCTGTCGTGTCTCCTGTGTCTTCTTCCTCGTCTCCCTCCGTTCCTCCTTCCCATCCTTCCCCTCCGTCTCTTGACTCTCCCCGCCGCCTGTCGGTGCGGGCTGATGGCCATCGCTCTCCAAACGGCCGTCATGTGTGCTCTCGTTCGGCTTCTCCTGCTGAGACGCTAGAATCCGTTGCCCAGTACGTGGTTGCTGGGACACCTGTCTCTTTAAGTCAGAAGCGTAAGCCTGGCTCCTCTCCTTCCTCCTCCCCGGCGGGTAAGAAGGTTTCGCTTTCTTCCTCGGCCCCTACTTCTGCCTCTCTCGCTCCTTCCCCTCCCATTTCGGTGGTTGCGCCCCCTGTTCCTGCTATGGAGGTTTCTTTAGCCCCCGCTTCCCTCTCAGTTGCTGCCCTTGCTGAGGTTCGCTCCCCTCTTTCTACCCCCGTCTTCCTGCTGCTGTCCTTGACTGCTCCTCTCCGTTGTCTCCTCCTCCTCCTCCTCCTCCTCCTCCTCCTCCTCCTCCTCCGGACCCCGCCCGCCCACCTCTGATCTGTTCTCCCGTTTCCTTCCCTCCGTCTTTGCTCAGTTTACCCATGCCCCCTAACCCTGACTTTGCTGACCCTGATCCCGACCCTGATATTCTTTAACGTGCTCTGTTGCTCGTTCGCCTTTGTTTCTTCCTTGTTCTCTGTTTTTGTCCTTTCTCTTCTCGTCGTTGTCCATTCTTCAATGGAACGTTCGAGGTTATTACGCCAATTTCCTTGAACTCCAACTTCTGATTTCGCGGTTTTTGCCCCTTTGTGTCTGTCTCCAGGAGCCGATGCTTGGTGCTCGTCCTGGTCGTTTTCGTGGCTATTCCTTTCTCTCCACCCCCCCCCCCCAGCCGTTGCTGGGGCTTCTAATTCTTCTGCTCTCTTGATTCGTGCTGATGTTCCCTTTGTTCCTTTACTTTTTCCTTCACCTCTCCATTGTTCTGCTGCTCGTATCTTTGTGGGGAAATGGTACACAGTTTGTTCCATTTATCTCCCCCCGAGTGTCCCGCTTTCTCTTCCTGATTTGAAACACCTCCTTGACTCCTTGCCGGAGCCTGTACTCCTGCTGGGTGACTTCAATTGTCGTCATTCTCTTTGGGGTGATGTTCTGACGAATACCCGGGGTCGCCTTCTTGAGCCGTTTCTCCTCTCTTCTTCCCTGTCTCTTCTGAATTCTTTTGAGCCCACTCATTTGGACTCTCGGACTCGCACCCTTTCTTGTCTTGATCTTTCTCTCTGCTCTTCTTCTCTTTACTTAGATTTCACATGGCAGGTTCTTGATGACCTCCATGGGAGTGATCATTTCCCGATCCTTGTTTCCTTTTTCTCTTTTCTCCCTTCCCTCTCTTTCCCTAGGTGGCAGTTTGCTAAGGCGGACTGGACCCTATTTACCCTCAGTGCTACTCTCTCTGACCTCTCCCTTCTGCCTCTCTCTCGCGCTCTCCTCCTTTTTCATGACACTGTCTTCAACGCTGCCCTCCGCTCTATCCCTCGCTCTTCCTCTCGGGGTCCACAGAAGTGCGTTTCCTGGTGGAATGCGGACTGTACTCGGGCTGTCCGCTGTAAGCGTGCAGCCTGAAAGAGGCACCGCCGTAGGCAGACGACCGATTCTTTTCTTTTCTTTCGGAAAGCGAGTGCGGTGGCCCGTAGGGCCATCCGTACGGCTAAATGTGAATGTTGGGCATCTTATGTCTCGACAATTACGTCCGAAACTCCTCTGGCCCAGATCTGGAAGCGTATCCGCAAGATAGTGGGTAAGTTCGTTCCCGATGTTTCACCGATCCTTCACCTCCGTTTCTCCTCTCTTCTTCCCTGTCTCTTCTGAATTCTTTTGAGCCCACTCATTTGGACTCTCGGACTCGCACCCTTTCTTATCTTGATCTTTCTCTCTGCTCTTCTTCTCTTTACTTAGATTTCACATGGCAGGTTCTTGATGACCTCCATGGGAGTGATCATTTCCCAATCCTTGTTTCCTTTTTCTCTTTTTCTCCCTTCCCTCTCTTTCCCTAGGTGGCAGTTTGCTAAGGCGGACTGGACCCTATTTACCCTCAGTGCTACTCTCTCTGACCTCTCCCTTCTGCCTCTCTCTCGCGCTCTCCTCCTTTTTCATGACACTGTCTTCAACGCTGCCCTCCGCTCTATCCCTCGCTCTTCCTCTCGGGGTCCACAGAAGTGCGTTTCCTGGTGGAATGCGGACTGTACTCGGGCTGTCCGCTGTAAGCGTGCAGCCTGAAAGAGGCACCGCCGTAGGCAGACGACCGATTCTTTTCTTTTCTTTCGGAAAGCGAGTGCGGTGGCCCGTAGGGCCATCCGTACGGCTAAATGTGAATGTTGGGCATCTTATGTCTCGACAATTACGTCCGAAACTCCTCTGGCCCAGATCTGGAAGCGTATCCGCAAGATAGCGGGTAAGTTCGTTCCCGATGTTTCACCGGTCCTTCACCTCCATGATACTCTTGTGGCGGACCCATTGCAGGTCGCTTCCGAACTGGGTTCCCACTTTTCTTCTCTTAGCTCTGGTCTTCATCTTCCCCAATCTTTTCTTCTTCGTAAACCTGTCCTTGAGTCTCGTCCTTTAGATTTCTGCACTCATCTTCAGCTTCCCTATAATGATCCCTTCTCTCTCTCTGAACTTCGTTCTGCCCTGGCCCTCTGCGGTTCTACGGCGGCGGGCTCCGATGGTATTCATTATGAGATGCTTCGCCATCTCCCTCCGTGCACGTCTCAGTATTTACTGAGTCTGTGTAATTGGATCTGGGAGTCGTCGTCAGTCCCTGAGGACTGGCTTGATGCCGTTGTCCTCCCTGTTCGCAAACCGGGGTCTCTGGGTACTTCCCCTAAGGACTTTCGCCCTATTGCTCTCACAAGTTGTGTCTGCAAACTCTTTGAACGTATGGTTAACGTTCGTCTGATGTGGTTCCTGGAACACCATCACCTCCTCTCCCCTTCTCAATTTGGTTTCCGCAAATGCCGCAGCACGACAGATGTCCTGGTGAACTTGGAGGTCTATATTCGTACTGCTTTTGCTGCGAAGATCTCCGTTGTTGCCGTCCTTTTTGACCTGGAAAAGGCTTACGACACCACTTGGCGATATCATATTCTATCTCAGCTTCATTCTTTTGGCCTTTGTGGTCATCTCCCTCTCTTTCTCCACAGCTTCCTCTCCCGTCGTTCCTTTCGGGTGCGCCTTGGTACTGCTCTCTCTGCCTCTTTTCAGCAATACGAAGGTGTGCCCCAGGGTAGTGTTCTGAGCACTACTCTTTTCCTGGTTGCCCTCAATGGTCTTCTTTCCTCTCTTCCTTCTGGTGTCTTCTCCGCTCTCTATGTCGATGATCTTACCCTTTGCTGTCAGGGTGATGATTCGCCTCTCCTTCAACGCCGGCTTCAACTTGCAATTGATGCCGTGTCGTCTTGGGCCACCGATCATGGCTTCAAGTTCTCTACTTCTAAGACTTGTGCCATGACTTTTACGCGGAATCGGGTTGTTCTTCGTCCCTCTTTGTCACTTTATGGTCATCCCCTTGAATACAAAGATTCCGCGAAGCTTTTGGGGTTATTCCTTGACACTCGTTTGTCTTGGTCTCCCCATATCTCTTACCTCCGTGTTGAGTGCTCTAAGGCCCTTACCCTCCTTCGGGTCTTGTCCCATACTTCCTGGGGGACAGATAGGCGCACTCTCCTTGCTTTACATTCCTCTCTTGTCCTGTCTAAGCTCGATTATGGTTGCCCTGCTTACTCGTCTGCTTCTCCTTCTACTCTTCGCCGTCTTGATGCTTTGCACCAAACTGGGTTGCGCCTCAGTTCTGGTGCCTTTCGTTCGACTCCCGTCCTTAGCTTGTATGTTGACACTGGCTTCCTGTCTCTCGAGGACCGCCGTGATCGCTACTGTCTTCGCTATCTTGCGCGGTCCTTACAACATCCTTCCTCTCGCCTCTGTCGTGCTTTAACTTTTACCCCTCCTGCGGTTCCTGTTCCTCTTCACCACCTCCCTCTTTCTGTCCGGTTATCTCGCCTCCAGGATTCTCTTTCCGTTCGTATTTCTAATGTTTCTTCTCGTGTTGTTCCTTCTTTGCCCCCATGGAGAGTCCCTCTTCTACGGTTTTGTACTTCCTTGACCCGTATCACTAAAGCTTTTACCCCTCCTACGGTTCTAAAACGCCTTTTCCTTGAGCACTTTTCTTCTCATTCCCGCTCCGTTTCTGTCTTCACCGATGGGTCAAAGTCGGTGGACGGTGTTGGCTACTCTGTTGTTTTTCCTGATCGCACTTATATGTGTCGCTTACCTCCGGAGACTAGCATCTTTACAGCGGAACTTTATGCTATTCTCTATGCTCTTCGTCTCCTGCTTTCTCATTGTCAGTCTTCCTTTGTAGTTGTTGTTGACTCTCATAGTGCCCTCATGGCTCTCGGGTCCTTTAATCCTGTTCATCCAGTAGTTGTCGAGATCCAGCATTGGCTGTTTCTTGTTCACAGTAAATTTAAGTCGGTTGAGTTTTGTTGGGTTCCCAGCCATATTAGTGTGTCTTTAAATGAGCGTGCGGATGCTGCCGCCAAGGAAGCTGTCCGCTCTTGTCCCGTCTCTCGTAAAGGCATTCCGTATTCCGACTTTTACCCGGTTATCCATTCCTCAGTCCTTACCCGTTGGCAGGCTTCTTCGTTGTCTGTTACTGGTAACAAGCTCCATACTCTTAAATGTTGTGTTTCCTCGTGGCCGTCCTCCTTCCACCGTAACCGGCGGTGGGAAACAGCTCTGGCGAGGTTGCGTAGTGGCCATACTCGCTTAACCCATGGTCACTTGATGGAGCGCTGCCCTGCTCCTTATTGTTCTAGTTGCATTGTCCCTCTTACGTTCGTGCATGTCCTTCTTGAATGTCCTGACTTCCAGGACGAGCGTGTGTCTTGCTTTCCGACCGCCCCTCGCGGTCACCTGTCCCTCAATAGAATTCTTGGTGACTCGGATATTTTGATATTGTTCGCCTTATGCGTTTTTGTTCTCGTATTGGCATCCTTGGTGATATTTAGCGCCCTCTGATTATTTTGCGCATTTGATGGTGCTACATAGCCTTCCCAGTTTGGTGCCTTCTTTTGATAATTACTTACTTGGTGTATACTGGAAGCAGGTTTTCTTTCAAACATGTCTCATTGAATATGACCACATATTCTGTATTTACTATTTTCTGATTTAAGGCTTCTATCCCTCCAACTATTTTCTTAGCATCAGGGTTTAGCTGAAATATGAGTTCTCCAAAACTCATTTCGTAATTTTAAGGTGAACAAAAAAAGTGAATTACTATAGAATGTATTACACTTATTTATACAATTTGCACAACGTTTCAAACCTCCATGGTTCATTCTCAAGTGAAAGGAATTTTCAAGTTTGGTTGATTTTATACCTGCAATTGGTCAGGTGATAAGACAATAAAGGTGAAAACATGGGAGGATACATAAGAACATAAGAATAGAGGTAACTGCGGAAGGCCTATTGGCCCATCCGAGGCAGCTGCTATCTACATACAAAGATTAATCAAATGTAATTGGGCCTGTTATGTTGAACGGTGTCTTCTGTGTTGGCATCGTTATGTTCTGGTCTTGTCCTTACTCTCATGGTGGGTAGAGTAAATAGTTCCGTTGCTATATCCATTGTTCACCAATACCTGAGTTACTCTTTCAAACTCTCTACTCACGTTGCTCCATTCAGATTATATTCGTCGAGCGCTTACCCACTGCTCTGAATGGAGCAACGTGAGTAGAGAGTTTGAAAGAGTAACTCGGGTATTGGTGAACAACGGATATAGCAACGCGGAAATAAACACTGCTATAAGAAGACACTTGGACCGTTGGTATAATCCTGAACCTAGAACAGAAACCACAATACCTCCATAAAATTATATTACAAATCAACCATGCACAGTGAACATATAAAAGAGGAAAGAATAATGAAAGAAATAATCCGTAAAGGAGTAAAAAGCATTACAACTAACCAAAACATAAACCTGATAATATTCTATAAAACCAAGAAGACTTCCGAACTCCTTATCAAAAACAGCCCGAAGCCGACAGAGAACCTTGAGGAAACTGGACGGTTTTCTAAGAGAAGTTCCGGATCAGCCGAGCTATGGTGGGTACGTGGCCCTGCGGGCCGCTCCAAGCAACAGCCTGGTGGACCAGACTCTCACAAGTCGAGCCTGGCCTTGGGCCGGGCTTGGGGAGTAAAGAACTCCCAGAACCCCATCAACCAGATATCAACCAACCCTCTACAGCAGTCAAGCATTGTATACATGTACACTTGCCCCCACGAAGGATGTAACCTTCAATCTAAGTACATAGGTATGACGTCGACCAAGCTGACGAGGCGTGTGACATGCCATCTTCAATCCAGTGCCCCCAGGAATCACATGAGACAAGTCCATGACATCACCCTAACAAGAGAAATGTTGAACAAAAATACCTGTATAATAGACAAAACCCAAGATGCAAGAAGATTACAAATTCTTGAAGCAATTCATATAAGAATAGAACAACCTACCATGAACACTCAAATCACGGAACTATTTACTCTACCCACCATGAGAGTAAGGACAAGACCAGAACATAACGATGCCAACACAGAAGACACCGTTCAACATAACAGGCCAATTACACTTGATTAATCTTTGTATGTAGATAGCTGCCTCGTATGGGCCAATAGGCCTTCTGCAATTACCTCTATTCTTATGTTCTTATGTATCCCCCCATGTTTTCACCTTTATTGTCTTATCACCTGACCCAGTGCAGGTATAAAATCAACCAAACCTGAAAATTCCTCTCATTTGAGAATGAACCATGGAGGTTCGAAACGTGCAAATTTTATAAATAAGTGTAATACATTCTATAGTAATTCACTTCTTTTCTTCACCTTAAAATTACGAAAATGAGTTTTGGAGAACTCGTATTTCAGCTAAGCCCTGATGCTAAGAAAATAGTTAAAGGGATCGAAGCCCTAAATCAGAAAATAGTACAGTAAATACAGAATATGCGGTCATATTCAATGAGACATGTTTTAAAGGGTTAATTATATATCTCTTAGCTCTAGTATTTTTCATCTTACTACATCTATGTTGATATATATAATTTTCAGGAAAATGTTCTTTGTCCTTTTGTTCTTTACTCCCCCTTCCTCTAATGATTTTGTTGCCATGTTTTTATGTACCATTTCACTTGATTTCCAGTCCCTATCACCATAGAAAAAGAAATTCATTCTTCATCATTTCTACAGTAGTTTCATCTAGATGTTTCGTATCATCGAGGTTTGTTTTCAGCTTTTCTCTGTCTTCCCTTGAGAGGTCTTGTCTTATTAACCAAAGTTTGCGATCACTTTGCAATTTCGTAGCATTTCTAAGCACTTCCGTCATTTGTTTCATTCAATTAAATGTCATCCTTAAGAGCTTCATCTCCTGGCCAACGGAGATTTAGTGCAAGAAAATGGACCCATAGTGGTGGTGCCCGTGTGTATGGTGGATGTGGTGGTGGACATTCTTCTTCTGCTGGAGAAGAGGAGGAATGGTGGGGGTTGAACTGGTTGGAGACATGTGATCAAGTCTGTTCAGTGGTCTCTCTGTAGTCTAGCAATCTGTGGCACAGACTCTGTGCAGCCTGTATATTACAGCTTTGTCTAGCCTGATAGCATGTCAAACCTGACAGCATGTCTAGCCTGACAATCTATCTACACCCAGTTTGTCTAGCCTGACAATCTGTCTACACCCAGTTTGTCTAGCCTGCCAATCTGTCTACACCCAGTTTGTCTAGCCTGACAATCTGTCTACACCCAGTTTGTCTAGCCTGACAATCTGTCTACACCCAGTTGGTGTAGCCTGACAATCTGTCTACACCCAGTTGGTCTAGCCTGACAATCTGTCTACACCCAGTTTGTCTAGCCTGACAATCTGTCTACACACAGTTTGTCTAGCCTGACAATCTGTCTACACCCAGTTTGTCTAGCCTGACAATCTGTCTACACCCAGTTTGTCTAGTCTGACAATCTCTCTACACCCAGTTTGTTTAGCTAGACAGCATGTTAAGCCTAATAGTCTGTCTAAACTGATAATATCTAGCCTGACTGTGTAGACCCAGTTTGTTTAGCCTGACTGCCTTATATTGCCTATGCTCTATGGTCTGATTTCACAACAGGATTAATTAATTTTAACTTATGATATGATGGGACACAATCATATCATAACTTCCACCAATCTCTGAACTGTTCCTCTATCCAAAGCAAATCCATACATCCGCTTTCTCTAGCGAACTCTTGTTCATTGAATCAGGTGAGTAAATCCGGCCTGGAAACTGTGCGTTCCAACCGGAGATTCACCGAATCGAGGTTATTTGAATTGAGTTTCCACTGTATATACAAGTTTATATACAATATTCCTTTTATTTTTTCCTTTTATTATTAGGAAATTTTTTCCAAATGTCAGATGTTTTGTATTAGTTGACTTAAAGCCCCGCTGATCTCTCATTCTTTTCTTTTGCAGCTCCTGTTATCACTTGAAGAATTACATCTGCAGTGTCCTGTATGTCTAATGCCACCCACTGGCATTAGCGCTCATGTGTCAGAAACACTGCATACATGATCGTGTCAGCCGAGTCATGAAGCACATCAATGTAACAAATACTGCAAGTACAGTGGCAGCATTTTGTGTCTTTAGCACAATTTCAACAGCCTGAGGATGGGAGTTTACTCCATTTTTGTATATTGATATGTTCAAAGTTTTCACCCATTACAGTAAACACATTTTCATCTGAAACACTACACATGCAACATCTAACTCTCATTCTACATGGTACAACGGTAACAAAACAAAAGTGTTGAAATTCAAATTTGGTGTTTCATATGTTTTATGAACTGAGTGTTTATTAATATTGTATTGTATATGCTGTATAAATTCTGTATACATTTGAAACCATTGTATTTTGTGAGAAAACATTTCATTATGTAAATTAACTATTACACTTAGGTAATTTCACGCGTGTGTGTGTTAGAGAGAAATATATGTAATAGATATAATAGAGGAACAATAGATTGGTTAGAAAGGTGGGTCCAAGAGCTAATAGCTAAATTCTACAGGCACAAATAGTAAATACACGTCAAACTACACAAGGGCCCATTGTGCTTGACCCTTATGCTACTGCTGCTGTACTGTATTTAAAAATAACACAAACTTTTCTATAATATATAGGAAGTAACATATTCTCTAATATTAATAGATAAATTACTAATATTTTCTTTGCATCTAGGAATCAGTAACATTACTGATTTACACAGTCAAAGTTTACATTCTCTTTTATGTCTTGATAAGTAATCCACTTGCTATATATTTGAATCAAAGAGAGTGTTTTGTTTTTTGTACCTTATTTGACCTTCAGAGTCAAGTATTGACAGTAGAGGTAGCACCTTATTACCTGACTGCTTTATGCTAGCCGCCACAAAGTAACACAATATTGCTTGTCCCGCAGTTAAAGTGTTAAGCATCTTTAACAATGATTAATTTGAGAAAATCAGGAGGGGCTGTGAGGAGGATTTGAACCTATGCTCTGGGTTCTCTAAAGCAAACGCCTTAAACAACTACACCATGCCATGGTAAAAGGATTGCAATCAGGGATTGAACTGAATTCTCTAGGTGCAAAGATTTAGTAATATTCAAGTACTTGTGCATGTAAGAAGTCACATCACAAACAGAGAATATTAAGACCTTTCTCTAATATTTAAAAGGAAACAAGACTGAAGGTTGGGGGGGGAAGGGACAGGTATTTACGGAATTTATAGTAGGAAACTCTTTAAACATAAAATAGTTATTAAAATATGAGATGGAATTCTAATTAACTACCAACAACTATTTTGATTTTAAGGATTCAAACAATCCTTTTAGATTTGTGAATTACATGTTTATTTTACACATATAAGAGGACATACTACTACCATATACAGTAATCAATTATCACTTCTGAATTTAAACAGCTCTCTGTAAAAAGAGTAATACTGAGATTAATACCACACATTGAAGGTGATGGACACCTCACACACCTTCATCCTTGACAAGATTCAGGCATCCTCCTGAGGAGTTGAAGGCATGTAAGAACATAGTTATATCATGTCAAATAATTGTTGTAAATACAGGCACTAGATGCAGTGGCACTACATGCTCACTCTCACAATTACATTACTTAACAGAATTACATTTAACTTACAATATTTACTGACAGTAAAATTTAATTATTTAATATATAATGTCTGTCATTACATCAGCAGAGAAATAAGAATTATCAATATCTACATAAATTTAGCAATAAAATACAGAACATTTAAATCGGGAAAATACTTTGGATTTCTGGATCAACATGACTTTTCACATCAATACATTGTAATTTGTGCAGGAAGTGTCTAAACTTGTGCACTTAAGTGTCTAAAACAGTATAGCTAAAAAATATCATATAAAAGCATAAGAGAATTTTATGGACATGCATTCATGTTAGCATTCATTGTCTAAAATCCCTTTCAAGAATATAAAAAGTTAAATATGAGTCTTCACTCAGGAGAGAAACTACATCAGTGTTCAGTGTGTCAAAAAGAATTTACCAAGAAATCATTTCTAACACATCACATGAGGATTCATACAGGAGAGAAACTATATCAATGTTCAGTATGCCAAAAAGATTTTAGACGAAGAACATATCTTACAATGCACATGAGGATTCATACAGGAGAGAAACCACATCAGTGCTCAGTGTGTCAAAAAGACTTTATATGAAAATCACAACTTACAGTGCACACGAGGATTCATTAAGGAGAGAAAAACCAGTTTTCAGAGCGTCTAAAAGATATTATAAAAAAATCAGACCTAACACAGCACCTAAGGCATTATACAGGAGAAAAATGTATGCAGAAATCAGTTCTAACAGAGCATATTATAATTCATAGTGGAGAGAAACCATTTAAATGTTCAATATGTCTAAAAGACTTCACAAAGAAATCAGATCTAAGAAATCACATGAAGATTCATACAGGAGAGAACCCATATCAATGTCCAACATGTCTAATAAACTTCATAAGGAAATCAGATCTAAGAAATCACATGAAGATTCATACAGGAGAGAACCCATATCAATGTCCAACATGTCTAATAAACTTCATAAAGAAATCTGATCTAAGAAATCACATAAAGATTCATTCAGGAGAGAACCCTCTCTATGACAGAACCCATATAAATGTTCAGTGTGTCTTAAAGATTTCAAACAAAAAAAAAGTCTAATTGGGCACATTATGATTCATACTGGAGAGAGACCATATAAATGTTCAATGTGTCTAGTAGGCTTTAAAACAAAATCAGTTCTAATAAGGCACATAAAGATTCATACGGGAGAGAAAGCATATAAATGTTCAGTGTGTCTGAAAGACTTTATTCGAAAAGAATCCCTAACACAGCACATGAGAATTCATACAACAGAATAATATCAGTGCATTTAAAACACTATAAAAAATCATATCTAATATGGCAAATGAACATTTGTGTAGGAGAGAAACCATTCCTGTGATAAAAATGTGTGTAATACTTTCTGGGAGGGCTTTTGTGATGGCCCTTTGGTACTTGTTACTTTGTGAGTTCCACCCAATTCAGTCCATGCCAGGCCTTATCAAATCATATAAGCCTGCTAGGGCTCAGAAGCTAAAACCTTACTGCCCTAAAGAAATGCAAGGAGCAGGGAATCGTAATTCACCCTAACAGAAAGGAATGTGAGAGTTTGTAGTGACTTGATTAAGTGGGAATAAATGAAATTGGTATAAGAATTAAGCTCGGAAAATTTCTAAGAATTTTCTTTATTCTTTAACCTTTATTCCTGTCGTGATATTCAATTAGGTCGCCTGAGGAAGGACTTGCTTAGCTAATACACCAGTGTAGTAAGCAGCTCATTCCTCACTTTGGGACCATGTATGAACAACTGACTAGGCGCAAGCACAACTAGGTGAATACCCAGCATGTATACTTTAGTCCTATCAACCTTGTTACGGCCCTATTGGGTTGCAACTGGGTTCTTCTCTGATGTTATTAGAGTTTGGGTATCCGGCCCAAAGTTAGTAGTGGCTTTCAAGGGGGTGTGTTCCGTAAAGGGGAAGGGATACAAATGCTCAGATATATATATATATATATATATGTATATATATATATATATATATATATATATATATATATATATATATATATATATATATATAATCACCACCACCATAAATAAATATATAAACTGTCACACGGGGGGGTATAAATACACAATGTACAGAATCGTCTTTCTCCGAAGACACGGGATGCTCCACGGTGCTTACGATGAGTAGCCCTGGTTCTCTTCGTCGTGGCCCACGATGAATCCTCTGATTCTTTCGGCGAATCTACCCCGGCCACAGGCCAGCCAAATCACAGTCCCACTGGGTGCACCGTCGTGGAGGCCTTCAACCACAAATCCAGCCTGTAGCTGGCAGGTTCCGATCAGCTCTGCTGAGTAGGCCACTCCACGATCGATACTAGGGTTGCGAGCCCTAGGCAGGAGCCTCGTGTGATTCCGCAGATCACTCTCCTCTCCCTGCACCACAGTGGCCAGTCTCTCCCACCAGCCAGCCCCCAGATAAGACGATTCCTGGTACTGCCACGTCACAGGCAGGCTAATGCACTCAACAGTGTTCGTCCGGGGGTGACTCACAGCTTCTGCAGGAAACATGTGGAGAGACTATTGCTGCCTTGGGTAGACTGCCTCATCGTCCAATCCAGCAGTCCCAGGTCGACTCTGTAATCAGACACGTCATTAGTGTTGGGGACACTCTAGGGCACCTCACTTACAGGCTTAGACACAAACGTCCACCTATCCACTCCATAGATGGCGTTGCTGTCTAAGCGCCACCTCAGCAGAGGTAAGCAGCGGCTATGTTATGAGCTGACTAAGACGGGAATCCAGCCCCTGTGGCCGGTATATCCCGTCCTCACTAGATGGCGTCGTCCATTTGGAGGGGGTTTCGGGAGCTGACTCACAGATGGCGTGGTCGTCACAGGTCCGTGCTACGACGCTGGGCTTGGGTCGGTAACACCTCCCCACCAAAAGGAATTTGGTTTGGGTTTCTAAAAGAAAAAAACAAAACAAATTAGTACGTGGGTATAACTCCAAACGGACTCACGTACACTATGAACTGGAGTGGCGAGGATGTCTTGTCCACAGAACTGTCCTAACGAGAAACTCTGGCACAATGGCACCTTGAAGATAGAAGGCGATGACCTGCCCGATGTGATCTTCCACACCTCCACTAAGATGTCAAGCAGGGGCATAATCTCACGTGTCCCGAGTAAGGATTGTTATAGACTCGATCTGGGGTGAATCGACACTTCCCAGTGTCGTGGCACCGATGATGGCTGGTCACAGACGGCATTTCTGGAACCGTTCCGGTAGTCCTTCAGGGAGACGGGAACCTGGAATACAGGGGTCTGATAATTTAGAGTGACAGCGATAGTTAAATCAGTTCTCACAGCATACGCCTCTACTAGGTCCACACCTAGTCCCAACAGGGCTGCTCGTACATCGAAGATGGCATTCGCTCTGCCACTGTCAGGTCGACCAACGTTCCGTATAACGCTGTATCTAGGCTCAGCAATCACGCGGGGGGTGTCAACCTGTCGGAAAGAGTCACTCATAATATCACCTCTCGTACCTCCTGTATCTACCATTACCTTCCAGGTCCCTTCTTCGACTGCAACACTCACAGTGCACGTCTGTAATCCCTGGGATCTCTTTACGATGTTCATGGGAGCCATCATCTGTCGGGTCGTCCACTGGTCCTTACTGAGAACACACATAAGAACAAAAAATACCGCTAGGAAACATTTGGTTAACTGAGGGATAAGCTTCCTGAGCCTGTAATGTCCATAGCCGGCTATATCCTTTAGCCTGGTTTGGACCGAAGAGGGCACTAGAACCTTCACACATACCTCACATACCTCCGACGTCTAGGGAATCTCTGGCCGGTTCAATGAACGCTGTACCTTGCCATACTGCAAGTACTCAGGGGCCTTCACTCCAGACTCTAGGGTATCCGTGGGTGTTTGTACCCAAGGCCTCTCTTCTCGCTCAGTCGCTTCTGCCTCCTTAACCTCATGTTCCTTGTTGGGAGAAGTATCAGGAGACTCGGCTAGAATACTGTCAATCTGTAGGCGAGAGGAAGGAATAAACACGTTAACTAATTCCGGGTCCGTCTGTACCTGGATATTACCAATGCCTGCTGTTACCTCGGACCTTGCTGTTCCGGCTGACTCGTCCACAATCTTGGGATGATTGTTGCTCCAATCTGTCACCAAGTCGTTGGCTAGTATCACGTCAATCCCAGCTATAGACAAGGTATCAACTACTGCCAACGCACATGTGCCGCTGAAGTAAGGCGAGTCTAGATGTACTGGCACTAAGGGGGCGACGTACTGCGTCCTAGGAAACCCAACCAGGACAACCTCTTGTCTCCCATCCACACTCACTCCCTCGGGTAACGAGTTTCTCACGATCAGGGACTGGGCTGCTCCACTATCTCTGAGCACTACAACTGATCTATCAGTATGATCACTCGATACATACCCGCTTGAAGTGTGAGGGGCAAACAATCTTGGTTCTTCCTGAGTAGTCATAGACTGGCTTCCTGCTGGTGGTGTCACACAGCTCATCAACATCACCTCCATACGTGGGCCGCTACCTCTTCTGCCTCGGCACATAGCAGCTACATGCCCTTTTTGCCCACAAGTCCAACACACCATATTCCTCCTCGGACTCCGGTGTTTCGGACTGTTAGGACTGGTCCTTCGAGGGCTACTTGTGGGCGTCTTCACAGCGCTTTGTGGGACGGGTCTCTCTTCTTCCTGACGAGGCTTACCAAACAGACGGGGGTAATTCTTCGGGACATACCTAGTGGAAGACCTATGTGTCAAGATGTATTCTTCGGCCATCGTGGCTGCTGCACTTAAGGTCTCCACCTGCTGTTCTTCTAGGTATGTCTTTAGATCTCCAGACAGACAGTCTTTGAAGTCCTCTAACAATATGAGCTGCTCGAGGTCTTCTTTGGTCTCCACCTTCCGAGAGGCACACCACTCTTGGAAAAGCAGTTCCTTGATTGTGGCGAATTCGGTGAACGTGTGCTCCGAGGTCTTTTTCAGGTTCCTGAACTTCTGCCTGTAAGCCTCAGGTACCAATTGGTAAGCCATGAGCACTACCTTCTTCACCTTGTCGTAATCGCCGGAGTCATCAAGGGACAACGTGGAGTAGGCGATTTGGGCCTTCCCAGTCAAGACAGACTGTATCATGATGGTCCAATTCTCCTTTGGCCATTCCAAAGAGGCTGCGACCTTCTCGAAGGCTGCGAAGAACTTCGAAACTTCCTTCTCGTTGAACTTCGGGACCATTTTGATGTTCCTTACCGGATTGAAACTACTTGTTTACATTGTTTGCCTCCCACCGCCTAATCGCAATACTTCTAGCTCATGTTGTCTCTCTTTTTCTTTTTCTTCTCTCTCTCGCTCTTCTCTTTCTCGTTTCTCTTCTCTTTCTCGCTCTTCTCTTTCTCGTTTCTCTTCTCTTTCTCGCTCTTCTCTTCTTTCTTCTCGTTCTAATTCTAAACGCCTTATCTCTAATTCTTTTCCCAGTCTCTCTCTTTCCATTTCTAATTTTTTATCTTCTCTCTCTCTCTAGCAATTTCTAGCTTTTTCCATTCTATTTCACGGTGGATCTCTACTTCACGCATTTTCACAGTAAGTAAACTTATATCCAGTTCACTCTCATCACTTTCAACATCACTGCCCTTACCTTCCTTTTCAGTGGAAGCTATTTTCTCACCTTCTTTTATACTATGTGCCTCGCTTTCCTTTTTCTCCTCGGCCTTCAAGTGTTTGTGAACCTTTGACAAGATCTCCACACGGGAATCACTGGCACGTATCTTTATCTCCAGATAGGCACTTACTAATACGAGTTCCTGTTTTCCCAGATATTTTAATTTGGCAAGACAGTCCTCCCTGTTCAGAAAGGCCTGAACATCGTCCAGATCGTCGATGGTCGCTTTTTCTGCCATTGTCACTTAGATGGAACACTAGCACTTAACACACCGCTTTCACTTTAGCACTTAACGCACCGAGCACTTCAGTTGCCACTGTTGCACGTAATTACACCGGGCACCGCGCTACGCAATATTGCACTGAATCACACCGAGCACTGCACAGGATGTATAACATCCTAATAGTTACACACAGGGGGAATTATTTACAGGGGATTGCGCTACGTCACCACCCCTGTCAAACATGCTTGACAAGGGGTCGGATCCCGCTGGGGATGCCAATTATGTTACGGCCCTATTGGGTCACAACTGGATCCTTCTCTGATGTTATTAGAGTTTGGGTATCTGGCCCCAAGTTAGTAGTGGCTTTCAAGGGGTGTGTTCCGTAACGCAAGTAAATTAAAGGGGAAGGGATACAAATGCTCAGATATATATATATATATAATCACCACCACTATAAATAAATATATAAACTGTCACACGGGGGGTATAAATACACAATGTACAGAATCGTCTTCCTCCGAAGACACGGGATGCTCCATGGTGCTCACGATGAGTAGCCCTGGTTCTCTTCATCGTGGCCCACGATGAATCCTCTGATTCTTTCGGCGAATCTACCCCGGCCACAGGCCAGCCAAATCACAGTCCCACTGGGTGCACCGTCGTGGAGGCCTTCAACTACAAATCCAGCCTGTAGCTGGCAGGTTCCGATCAGCTCCGCTAAGTAGGCCACTCCACAATCGATACTAGGGTTGCGAGCCCTAGGCAGGAGCCTTGCGTGATTCCGCAGATCACTCTCCTCTCTATGCACCACAGTGGCCAGTCTCTCCCACCAGCCAGCCGCCAGATAAGACGATTCCTGGTACTGCCACGTCACAGGCAGGCTAACGCACTCAACAGTGTTCGTCCGGGGGTGACTCACAGCTTCTGCAGCAAACACGTGGAGAGACTATGGCTGCCTTGGGTAGACTGCCTCATCGTCCAATCCAGCAGTCCCAGGTCGACTCTGTAATCAGACACATTAATGTTGGGGACACTCTAGGGCACCTCACAGGCTTAGACACAAACGTCCACCTATCCACTCCATAGATGGCGTTGCTGTCTAAGCGCCACCTCAGCAGAGGTAAGCAGCGGCTATGTTATGAGCTGACTAAGACGGGAATCCAGCCCCTGTGGCCGGTATATCCCGTCCTCACTAGATGGCATCGTCCATTTGGAGGGGGTTTCGGGAGCTGACTCACAGATGGCGTGGTCGTCACAGCTCCGTGCTACGACGCTGGGCTCGGGTCCGTAACAAACCTCTGTAGTGTTATTAAGACCACCACAATAGTCTACTGACCAACCAGCAAGTATACTTTTGTCTTGAACATAGTCCTCGAGCAAAGTAAACTCAGTGTATACACACCGAGAAGCAGTTTACTCCTATAGGCGTATATGTATCCCGTGTGAGGAGAATTACCTCCTCTAGCTCATTGTTAATGTATGGGAGCGTAGGCCAAACTATAACCTCAGATATAATTAGTAGGAAATGTAAGTTAATTATCAGGGGGATATGAAATGTAATATAATTATCAGAAGAAAGCACTAAGCCAGTACTAATAAACAGCACTTGGAAAGGATATGGGTATATGCATTTGCATCATATCAATTAGAATTTATATAAGACCAGCTATCAACAGAATCCCAGAGGGTGAATTAGTGGACAATTAGATCTGGATAAGAGAATATAATCTATATAGGTGTTACCTACGAGGGAGAGTGTGGGTAAAGAAGCCAACAGGGAGAGTAATCGTACGGAAGACAACAATTGCGAGTGTTGGTAAGGAAGCAACAAGGGAGTGTAAGGAAGGAAGCCATCAGGGAGAGTGTTGGTAGTGAATCCAAAAAAGGAAGTGTTAGTAACGAAGCCAACAGGGGAAGTGTTGGTGTGCAAGCCAACAAGTGGGGGATGGGATGTTGATGAGGAAGCCAACAAGGGGAGTGTTGAAAGCAAGGGAGCAAGGGAGATTGTAGGTATGGAAGCCAACATCCAAAAGTGTTGATAAGAAAGCCAACCAGTGGAATGTTAGAAAGGAAGCAAAAAATGTAGTATTAGTAAGGAAGCCAACAGGGGGAGTGTTGGTAAGGAAGCCAACAGTGTTGATATGGAAGCTAACAAGGGGAGTGATAGTGAGGAAGCCATCAAGAGGAGTGTTAGTGAGGAAGCTAACAGAGGAAGTGTTAGAAAGGAAGCCAACAGGGGGAATGTTGGTAAAGAAACTAACTGGGGGAGTGTTAATCAGGAAGCCATCAGGAGGAGTGTTGGTGAGGAATCCAAAAGAGGAAGCTTTGGTGTGGAAAATTCCCACATCATATACAAAAACTCTAATGTAACAGCCATAAAATGCAGTTAATTAACATTAGTGCATGTAACTAATAAATTCAGATTCAGATTCAGATGTTTATTCAGGTAAGGTATATACATACAAGTGATGTTACATTAATGGATTGATATATAGATAGAGCTAGTACATTTATTTATTTATTTATTTATGCATATACAAGAATGTACATAAGGAATGTGAGGATACAATTATGGTAATTACAGTCTTGTAAAGCCACTAGCACGCGCAGCGTTTCGGGCAGGTCCTTAATCTAAGAAAATTTTAAGGAGGTAAATACTTGCAAAATTTATAGACAAAAAAATGATAACAGATTACATGGAATGAAAAAAAAAGATGAGAGAAAATTATAGGTACAGTATATTAAAGCACATAGGTAGCTATGATTGATTGCAATGACAGCTTAAAGTGGTAGTTGACAACAAATTGGTAGGCACAATACAGCAGAAACAATATAAGATTGATTGCAATGACAGCTTGAATGGTAGTTGATAAAAATTGGTAGTCACAATACAGCATATGGCTAGCACATAAAAGAAGACAGCAATGAACACAATGATAAGGTTGTTTGATATTACATAAAAATTAGGAGATTGGGTACCACTAGGTACAGAGCAAATTTAAAGCTCAGTGTAGGAAACTAAATAGATGAAGTTAGGTACTTTTTGGTTTTGCTTTTAAATAAGGCAAAAGTTTTACAGTTTTTCAATTCACTAGGGAGTGAGTTCCATAGACTAGGTCCCTTAATTTGCATAGAGTGTTTACACAGATTAAGTTTGACCCTGGGGATATCAAAGAGATATTTATTTCTGGTGTGGTGATAATGGGTCCTATTACATCTGTCCAGGGAGAGTTTCAGAGCATGGTTTGCATTTAAGAACAGGGTTTTGTAAATGTAGTTGACACAAGAGAATGTGTGGAGGGAGTTAATATTTAGCAAGTTTAGAGATTTAAACAAGGGAGTTGAGTGTTGTCTGAAAGCAGAGTTAGTTATTATTCTGATAGCAGATTTTTGCTGTGTGATGATGGGCTTAAGGTGGTTTGCAGTGGTAGACCCCCATGCACAGATACCATAATTAAGATAGGGGTAGATTAGTGCATAATATAGTGAGAGGAGAGCAGAGTTAGGAACATAATATCTGATTTTGGAGAGTATACCAACTGTCTTAGAGACTTTCTTAGTTATGTGTTGAATGTGGGTGCTGAAGTTGAGTCTCTTGTCTAGGAATAGGCCAAGAAACTTGCCATCATTTTTATTACTGATGTTAATGTTGTCTATCTGTAGCTGAATTGCATTTGATGATTTGCTTCCAAATAAGATGTAGTAAGTCTTTTCGATGTTTAATGTTAGTTTGTTCGTTGACATCCATAAGTGGACTTTTTTTAATTCATTATTCACAACATTATTTAGTGTATGTGGGTTGAGGTTTGAGTAGATAAGGGTAGTATCGTCAGCAAACAATATAGGTTTGAGAATATTAGAGACATTAGGCAGATCGTTTATATATATAAGAAATAGAAGAGGTCCTAAGATGCTGCCCTGTGGCACTCCAACGGTAATTGGTAGAGTGGAAGAAGTTGTATCATTGATGGTTACATATTGGTGTCTGTCACTAAGATAGGATCGGATGTAGTCAAGGGCAAGGCCTCGGATTCCATAATGCTGGAGTTTAAGTAAGAGGTAGTTGTGATTAACAGTATCAAAGGCTTTTCTTAGGTCAATGAAGAGTCCAATCGGAAACTCATTTTTGTCAAGGGCTGAGTAGATAATGTCAAGGAGACTAATGATTGCATCATTGGTACTCTTTTGGGACCGGAAGCCAAACTGGCAGGGGCTGAGTATGTCGAATTTTACGAGGTAGGAATAGAGCTGTTTGTAAATAATTTTTTCAAATATTTTTGATAGAATGGGTAGATTTGATATTGGTCTATAATTGTTTATGTCCGCCGGATTGCCTCCTTTATGGACTGGCGTTACTCTTGCTTTTTTGAGGATATCAGGGAAGGTGTGACACTATAGATTTGTTGAACAGTAGTGCTATGGGTGGGGCAAGGGCATGGGAGGCTCTCTTGTACACAATGGATGGAATTTCACTGGTGTTCCCTGCCTTGGTTTTTAGAGAGTGTATGATGGACACAACATCTGCCGGGCTGATTGGTGAAAGGAGAAGAGAGTTTGGATAGCTGCCTGAGAGATATGTGTCTGAGTCTGTGGGATTTTACTGGCAAGATTAGCACCAACCGATGAAAAGAAACTATTAAATTCATTTGCCATTTCTAAATCAGTTGACGGTATGTCCCCATCCTTGTAGAGTTTTATTTGGTTATGTGAGTGTTGTTTAGTTCCTAGGATACTAGAGATAGTTTTCCAAGTGTTTTTCATGTTGCCTTTTGCTTCATTGAATCTATTCACATAATATGCAAGTTTTGCCTTTCTTATGATACTGGTAAGCATTGATGAGTACCTTTTAGCTACTTCCTTTGAAACTAGGCCAATCCTAACTTTCTTTTCATATTCATGTTTCTTGTTGATTGAGTTGAGAATGCCACTTGTGAGCCATGGATTGTTTAATCTTTTGTCAGTTACTTGCTTTGTAAGAAGGGGACAATGAAGGTTGTACAGTATCCACTCAATTTAACAGCCTATATGGGGCTGAGCCCAAGTCGTTATTTACGGAGCTCCGTTATTTCCGACGTTAAGTCGGGTCGGGTAATTTTTCAAGTAACATTCAGGTAGGATATATTTTATACTGTATAACTAAAATTAAATAAAGTTCATTGTGTAATTGCATTCCAATTTAGTGCACGGCCGACGATTAAGCCAGTTGCTGGCTGCTGCATGGATGATGTGTGAACACGCTCTGATCAAGTCCAGATGGGTGGGAAAAAATTGATTCATTCCTTTGTATTGAAAAATATTTCATGTATCAATCAGTGAGTTAATATTGTCTTAATAAAATTTTAGAGATGTGTTTTGATTTACCCTGAACAGTGCAGGTACTGTAATGTATTTTTAATGTTACGACACAGGCTGTGGCGGCCATGCCATAACAATGGCGATCGAGCCTTGTCACTGAGAGCTAGCCAAGACCAAATATTTTGAGCTCACCTTTTCTCTGCTGACGATAGAATATACATTTGCAGAGACTAATATGTAGCTTTTGTTGAAAAAAAACAATTAATATCTTGTAATACTATAATAAAATTGGTAAATTGACTTACTTTTAATGAAGCTGAAGATTACGAAGCTGTTTTGATTACGTCATCCTCTGCAGCGCTTGTTTTATATGTACAATTATTTTCAGGCACTCACTTCACACAACAGCTAGCCTTACTACTAATTCACATGAGTTCTAATTCTACTTCACTATTGACAATTATTTCTACTGTATATTTACACTGTACAGTATCTTTTTGTCTAGGCTTAATTAATCATTAACACTTACAATACTGTACTCTATCAACACTTTTTACACTAATTTATATGCCTTTCAATCATATTTTATATCGTTAGTGGATGACTTGTCACGACTTGGTGGGAATTCAGCATCGGCGGGTGCAACATGGCTTGTAGAGCATTCGTTGCTGGCGGATGTTCCACGACTTGTCGATGGGAATTCAGCATCGGCGGGTGCAGCATGGCTTGTAGAGCATTCATTGCTGGCGGATGCTCCATGACTTGTCGATGGTAATTCAGCATCGACGGGTGCAGCATCGCTTGTCGACGAAGATTTTTCACGAACCGTTGAAATCATGAATTTATCTATTTTTGTCTGAATCTGATTTTCTCTGGCTAACGTTTTGAGACATTGCTTTAAGGCTGTAAGGTGTACATAAAAATTTCCAATAACCTCATGTTTACTTTTTATTGAATATTCAATGAGTTCCTCAACTTGTTCCAATCTTTTCTGATATCCGACACCTCTAGGCAGAGCCTCACCAACATCGTCCGAGTCATCATCAGAGTCATCAGAGTCATTTCCGAGAACACTTTGCACAATCTGTTCTTCAGTTAACAATTCATAACCAGGATCGTAATCATTTTCTAACCATTCATTGATATCATTCACTTGTACACCCTGACCAGCTTGGAGCAACATTGTTCGGATCGTTTCTTCAAACCCTTCAAAATCATTGGCTTCATTTTCAAAACCTTCGAATTCACTATCAGATACTGCTGCTTCACATCTAGGCCTCTCTGTTAACAGTTTCTTCCATGAATTTGTTAGTGTGGTTTCTTTCACTTTATTCCAAAGCCTAGCCCAGTGGAATATTGCTTCCCTGATTGTGTACTTTTTTAGATTTTCTAGTGTTCTTTGAGCCCTTGTATCCTTTCCTGTCAATTCATCTTCCTCGCTAGGTAAAACAACTAAAACATCTTCAAGCATTGCTGTTTGGTACATACGTTTAGCAGCAAGGATAACACCTTGGTCCATGGGCTGGATCAAGGATGTTGTGTTTGGTGGAAGTGCCATGCATTTTATTCTGCCATCCCTTGAAATTAACTTGCTAATGGGATGAGCAGGGGCATTATCTAGCAGCAACAATGCCTTAACCTCACTGGCCTTTATTCCACATTTGTTGATCTGGAATTCTCTGACTTCTTTGCAAAAGTGGTTTTCAAACCAGTCCGTAAATATTATTTGATTAAACCATGATTTCTTAGAATTGTAATATATTACAGGTAATGCCTGCATTATATTTTTTAAGGCTCGAGGATTTTTAGACTTGCCTACCACGGCACATTTTGTCCTGTGAGAGGCATCAGCATTAGCACAGAGCAAGACTGAGAGCCGTTCCTTGCTTATCTTTCGTCCAGGAATATTTTCCTGCATCCTACTGGTTAAGGATGTACTTGGTACAGCTTGCCACATAAACCCAGTCTCGTCAGCATTATATACTTGATATTTGCTTAAATTATTACTGACAATGTACTCGTTTAATTTAGCCTTGAATGAATCAACATTAGTGGGATCAGCACTTGACGCCTCACCAGAAATTTTTTTGGTGTTTGAAATGTTATGCCGAGCCTTAAATCTTCCAACCCACCCATCACTTGCACTGAAATCTTTTATACCTAATTGAATGGCAAGTTTACTTGCTGCAACTTTAAGCTCTTCAAATCTTATTGCCATGCCAATTGTGCGGTGCTGAATAAACCACTTATACACTGCAGCATCCAATTGTGGATACTGACCAGACTTTACTGTTTTTCTCGAACATGCAGCACCAGAAGTAGCACACTCTGTTGTGCTCACATATTTTAATAGAGTATCCTTCTGTTTCTTGATGTCACTTACTGTACTTTTCCCGATGTTAAACTCTGCTGCTGCTCGTGCATGAGAATATCCTTTATCAAGTTTCTTAATTAACTCCAGCTTCTGTGCAACCGTCAGGCGCTTCCTTTGGGTAACTTTTGGCATTTTGTAAATTAAAAAGATCACAATTACAGTACAGTAATATCCTTCACAATTGAAGCTAGCCGCGCGAGTTCACAGTAAACAATGGGAACACATGGCCCGGCGGAGTACATACTAGGTCCTTGGGAAAAAAAATACCTAGTGCCTATACATACTATAAAAGGTATTTAATAAGAAAACAAAGACTTTTGCTTAATAAAAACTGTTTCAAAATATTTTATTAATAATAATTTACAATTTTCTTCATTAAAGTGAATTATTTTAAAAGAAAATTAAGATGTAATATATGACTCTGGACGATCCAGGTCGGTGGCGGCCTGGTCGCCATGTGAGGGGACGCTGATGCCACAACAAACCCAATACTGACTGTCGGTAATATCGACCGCAGACCGGTATAGCAGGCTCTAGATACTGGGCTCCCAAACCGGTCGTTAATACCGGCAGATCGGTATAAAAGAGGCCGTTAAATTGAGTGGATACTGTAGAGGCTTAGAGTTTTGGAGAGGAAGAGGTTAGCTAATGAATTTATATCATGGGTATTATTGAATTCAGAATCCCAGTTAATATTGTGAAGTGCCTCTGTAAGATTGTCTAAAGCTGATTCACTGTGTAGCCTAAATGAAAGTTTCTTGCTTTTTGGTGGTGTTATGTCCATGTACATACAATGCCTAAAGCCACTATTACGCAATGCGTTTCGGGCAAGAAAAACATTAATATCTAGAACTTAATACTGATTGAGCATAAAGAATAAAAAGTGTTGAGAACAAATACAAATAAAGATAAAAAAAGGGGGAACATGACTGAAAAAGCAGCACAAATACAATAGGTTGACAAACAGTGTTGATTAAAAAAAAAAAGAAAAGAAAATAACAGACATGGGTTGACAATAGAGGAGTGAGGTAGATTACAGGGAATTTATTAGGTAGTGTTTAGTTTTAATCTTAAGGATGTTTTGTAGGAACGCTAACAGAAAACGATGGTTCATTGGAATGTCTATGGGGTAAACTAGTCTAAACAGGATGGTATTATGTCTACTATACCAACTACAGGATCGGTATATTGTCCACTACCACCTGTTAGGTGAGTAAGGGGTGCAATACCACCCACAGGATGGGTATGAGGGTCACATCCACCCAGAGGATGAGTATGGGGATCACATCCACCCACAGGAAGGGTATGGGGTCCAATACCACCCACAGGATGAGTATGGCGTCCACTACAACCCACAGGATGGGTATGGGGCTCCAACCACCCATAGAATGGGTATGGGGCTCCAACCACCCATAAAATGGGTATGGGGTCCAATAACACCCACTGGATGTGTATATGGCGTCCATTGCCGCGCGTCGAGCTCGAAAACCGCAGCATTCATCTCAGAACCATGCCTATTTCACGCAGATTCCTTAATAAACGTAAAAGTTTTATATGTCACAAGAAAGATAGAAATATAAGCTTCATTCTAAATACCTTACCATGGGCATATTTAAATTTAAACCGAAGATACGTGTACTTTTATAATAGCCGAGCTCCGACCCCGGACAGATCGATCGACCGAGCAACTCTCTCTCAGAACAATGTTTATTTCACGTGAATTCGTTAGTAAACATATATGTTTTATATGTCTCAAGAAAGACAGACATATAAGCTTCACTTTAAACACTTTACTATAGACATATTTAAATTTCTAATGAAGATTATTGTATTTTAAAAATTACGGAGCTCCCACCCCATACAGACTGAACGACAGAGCAACTCTCTCTCAGATCAATGTTTATTTCACGTAAATTCGTTAATAAACACAAATGTTTTATAAGTCTTAAGCAAGATAGAAATAAGAGCTTCATTTTAAATACATTACAATAGACATATTTATAGCTCAAGTGAAGATACATATGTTTTTATAGTAGCGCTCAGTAGCTTGTCGGGCATGGAGTGCAGACGCCTACGCACTTGCCGATATATTGTATAATTAACAGAGATAAGCTAATAAAGCCTAAAATCTTATATGCCTCCAGAAAGACCGATATATGAACATTATTATAATTGCACCAAATGAAATATATCATGTTCGAGAACAAAGATATATCAATTTTAAATTAAGTTTCGACTCTCTCTGGGGTGAGAGAGATGGGGCGACTCTCGCCCCATCTATTGGAGATTCTGTGCACTAAATACCCAAAGCTACTCAAACCCTCCTAGCATTATTTAAGTAATGAAGTAATATGGTATATTTACTCACTATAATGTGGGTGCTGAATGCAGAACATGAGAAAACATATATTTACTCCAAACTAATATAATTTCATTATGAAATAAGTAGCATCAAAGGAAGTCGATGGTCCAAGCAGCAATGTTGTGGAGCGACTTATCCAAGATATATCGTTGTTTGGAAAGTGTTTGTTGGCATATCCAGTTGTCGCACTTCTCTGCTCAAATTATCACAAATTTAAATTATAATGTTAACAAGTAGAATACGTATTTTTAATAAAATCTAACATAACTAGCCAGAAAACATTTAACATTAATTAAAAAATATATGTTTGGAAGTTAAATCGACTTCATAGGACAATGGTTTTGTTATATATACTCGTTATTCGTTGACATGCGTTCGCTACTTAAACTACCATGTACTGTACTTATGTAAAATCTCCCATGTCTCTTCGCTCATCTCACCAAACCCTACAGGCTCTGTGATATATTGTTTAATTAATTGAGATTCACAAATAAAGCTAATAATTGTATATGTTATCAAAAAGGCAGAGCTTAGTTTAGTTCATTTATTATGCACTCCATACCCATCCTATGGACGATAGTGGAGTGTTACAGAGGCACATAATGGGCTCAGGGAATGAGCCCCACAATTCATATAGCCAAGCAAGTTATAATCTTGATAAGCTAGTTACAAAAGTCAATACACATTGTCACATCAACAATGGGCTCGAGACCGACCACAAGTACAGTTTATAATTTAAGCAACTGATTTATATGGAGGGCTAGTGTCACAATTGATATGTTTATCCTACACATAACCCCCTCTCCCCCATCCAATGGGCAGGGGTGGATAGGTTACAATCAAGTTTTTGTTTTCCGTTTTATTCAGAGATTAGGTCTTATTAGGTGAGGAAAGATATTCATATTTTAAAGAAGGTTTCTTGGCTCTCCATTTGTAACAAACTTACACATTTATGGAAAATATACAACCTTTTGAAAATCAATATTAGTTTGATCTAGATATTGTAATTAACGAAAGTATTTATGTCATCAGAAAGGTAGAAATATAGGATACATTTAAAATCCTTTGTCATAAATATAACTGAAGTGAAAACGAAGATATATGCGTTTTGATAGTTACTTGATGGCTTGCTCTGAGAGTGTGAAGCCCTGCACACCAGCCAATAAATTGTATAATTAGTTTCCATATATTTTAATTAATCTTAAAAATCTATATGTCAGAAGAAAGGAAGATGTACAGTAGTCGTTAATGTGACAACATTTAAAAATATATATCTCTTAAGTTAAATAAATAATACCACCTTATCGCCGGTGTCCGGACACATGAAAATTACCTAGGTATCAGTATCCAGCCAGGCGGGGATCACTGGCTGCACAATACTGATAAATTATATAATGCACTACTTGTGGTCGATCTCGAACCCATTTATGATTTGACGACTTATAGTGAATTTTGTAACTAGCTCATTAAGATTGTATCTTGCTTAGCTAAATGAATTGTGGGGTTCGGTCCATTCATTTTCTTTCTTTATTATGCACCCCATAATACCCATCCTGTGGGCGGTGGTGTAAAGGATTACAGAGGCACATAATCGGTTCAGGAACTGAACCCTCTAGTTCGTTTAGCTAAGCAAATAACAATCTTTTGACGCTAGTTACAAAATTATTAATATACACATACTTATGCATACATGTACATATACATACGTATACATATATAAATACACATACATATTTAATCACCCACACAAATACACACATCAGTAATTTTTTGTGTCACAAGTGATTCAACAAGAGGCTCACAACAGTCACTATACAAGGCACTTTACATCTATGAGGAGTCGCACAGTTACTAGTCTAGCTCCACACCCACCCAACTGGGCGGCAGCTTTACAGTCATGTGCTCCACACCCACCCAACTGGGCGGCAGCTTTACAGTTACCTGGTGTTATTCTTCACCTATATCTTTTTCTGGTTAATCCCTATTTACATTATGCAGTTCAGGTTTCGTCGCCATACTATAGTTTTTAGTTTAGTTAATTTATCACATAATGGGTTCAGGGACTGAACACACAATTTATTTATCTAAGCAAGTTACAATCTTGAGGAGCTAGCCACAAAATTCATAACACATCGTCACATCAACAACATGTGTTCGAGATCGACCACAAGTACAGTTTCTAAATTAAGCAAATGCTATATGTGGAGAGCTAGTGTCACAATTGATATGTTTGTCCTGCACATTTCCACAGTAGTTTGCTTGGGTACATAGACAAGAGACTGAACTTCAGCACCCACATACAACACATAAAGGGATGCTCTGAGAGAGAGAGAGAGGGGGAGTAAAAATATCCACTGAGGTCTGATTAAGTCCTTTTGGGGACCTTAATCATTAGGACGTTCAATGATTAACGCAAAGTGAGGCGTATTCAGATGGTATATTGACAACATTCAGCATATCTCATAATGACCTAGTAGTACTTGGTGCACAAATACCTTTTCCAAAGGAATCGCAAAACATAATTAAACACAACTGTACCGTACAGTGTTATATATTTATTTCAGTTTGAACAATTTTTAACATTAAAGGATAAATCCTTTAATTGGTTGAAATTGGTTTTAATATTCGAAATCTAATTTGTTGATGTTAAATAATATAAGGTTCAAATTTATTAAGATACATACTTTAAAAACTATTTCTATTTGAAATTTAAATAACATTAAAAGAATACAGAATATAACAAATACTGACTATATAAAAGACCTGATAGTTGCAGCACTTAATTATGCTATTGTAACACATTGAAAGTAATAACATTATTTGATTCAGCAAAGCATTTGGTAAGGTTATAATAATAATAATAATAATAATAATAATAATAATAATAATAATAATAATGTATTAATTAAGTATTTTAAATTATAATTTACAACTTGCTAGCGCACAAGAAACAAATCCACGAATCATCATTACATTCTGTAACACCTACACATGATCCATGGTGCCAAATATTGCAACGTTCACAGCATACCATCAGCTTCAAATCATTTAGCTTTCTGCAAATGCAGTACACTTCCATCGAGCATGACCGGATGATTCGTTTTCTTCTCAGTGTCTGAGCTGCAGGGAATGAGATGAGACACTTTCCTTTAAAGTTCTCTTGAAGATGTTGTCTCATTCTGCATATCATACGAGGTTCACCGGATCTACACCACTTGCAAGTGATGCAGCAAACGCCACAGCATATACCCCACTCATACTTGAGTCCTTGTGTCTGCTGACATTCATTATATTGCATATCAGCTTATCATCCTGGCAATTAGCAAGAGCATACAAGATAACTTCAGTAGATTTGGATGGTAATTTATGCCTGGTGTCGTATATGTTAATTTGTCCAGTTACTCCAATGTTGGAAACGGTGGCCCAGTGACAACCATCAACTTGGATAATTTGAATAAATTCACCAATTGTAACTGGCCAGGAGAGGTCCCGCTACCACGCTGGGTCATGAAGGCCTTCTAGGCTTGGCACACTTTGTTTGATGAGGTCACATGCAGATTTTATATGAAGGTCAGAGAGCTGTACATTTGTTCCAATGTTCATTATCTCGTCATTTGTTAAATAATTTAACATTGTCGAATGTGAAGCACTGTTATCACTCTCCTTATTGTTGCATTGGTGTGAGGAGTGGCAGTGATTGGTTCAGTTTATTTTTTTTTTTTAAATAGGGACATAAATTTGTACTGCAGATACCAGTACAGTTGCACCGTTTCTTTATATATTTTATACTTGGGTTAGCAAGGCGAGACGCTTCTCTTAACGTGATACTGTTGGTATCAAATAGAAATAGTTTTTAAAGTATGTATCTTAATAAATTTGAACCTTATATTATCAACATCAACATATTATATTATTTAACATCAACAAATTAGATTTCGAATGTTAAAACCAATTTCCACCAATTAAAGGATTTATCCTTTTTAAAGGATTTAATTAAAGGATTTGACACAAAAATCAGTATGAAAATTACCTCGGCTGAGGATATTGAAAAACTTCAAGCTGATATTAATAAAGTTTTCGACTGGGCATCAGAAAATAACATGATGTTTAACTGATAAATTCCAGGTACTCAGGTACGGTAAAAATGAGGACCTTAAACATAATACAGAGTACAAAACACAATCAAATGTACCCATAGTAGGAAAACAGCATGTAAAAGATTTGGGAATAATAATGTCTGACGACCTAACGTTTAAGGAGCATAACCAAGCAAATATTGCGACAGCCAGAAAAATGATAGGATAGATTACGAGAACTTTCAAATCCAGGGATCCCATCACAATGGTTGTACTCTTCAAGTCACTTGTGTTGTCCCGTCTTGAGTACTGCTCAGTACTCACTTCCCCCTTCAGAGCAGGAGAGATTGCTGAAATAGAGGGAATACAGAGAACATATACGGCACGCATAGACGCAATAAAGCACCTAAATTATTGGGATCGTCTCATAGCCCTCCAAATGTACTCACTAGAAAGAAGACGAGAGAGATATCAAATAATATACACCTGGAAGATACTGGAGGGCCAAGTACCAAATCTACACAGTAAAATAACAACGTACTGGAGTGAACGATATGGAAGAAAATGTAGAATAGAACCAGTGAAGAGCAGAGGTGCCATAGGCACAATCAGAGAACACTGTATAAACATCAGAGGTCCGCGGTTGTTCAACGTCCTCCCAGCAAGCATAAGAAATATTGCCGGAACAACCGGGGACATTTTCAAGAGGAAACTAGATTTATTCCTCCAAGGAGTGCCGGACCAACCGGGCTGTGGTGGGTATGTGGGCCTGCGGGCCGCTCCAAGCAACAGCCTAGTGGACCAAACTCTCACAAGTCAAGCCTGGCCTCGGGCCGGGCTTGGGGAGTAGAAGAACTCCCAGAACCCCATCAACCAGGTATCCTTTAATGTTAAAAATTGTTCAAATTGAAATAAATATATAACACTGTACAGTACAGTTGTGTTTGCCTGCCACAGCCTGCCACAGCCTTGAGAGCACGGAGCCTCTCTCTACATTGGCGACCCAGTCTGGCTAAACATTGCGGTACAGTAGAACCTCAAGACCAAGGTATTTGTATCTGGTAACTAGTCGAGCAGAGAGCCATCATCCAACTGCATTTTGCGATCGGCCCCACCCCGTCTGGGTGGGTGTCGGTTCAGGATCTTTGTTTTCTCTACTGAGATGACTAAGCATAGTTCCTGACATGTGGACAATACAGAGTTCAGAACATTTTGGGTGTTGGTATACCCATTGGTGTGGATCAGTATATCATCCACATAGCTAATGATGTGTTCGCTGGACCTTCTAGTTACAAAGTTTAAAAGTGCACTGATTGAACAGAGTAGGACTGAGGACACCTCCCTGTGGAGTGCCAAGTTCAAAAAATCTTGTTACACTCCTATGCCCATGGAACAGTACAGATGACTTCCTGTTGGATAGATAACCTCTTATCCACCGTAGAAGCCATCCTCCAACATTTATTTTAGCAAGTTCTCTCAGAATGACGTGTGGGTTAGCAATGTCAAAGGCTGACTTAAGATCTAGGAAAGTGGTGTATGACCTATCAGTATGCAGGGTGAGGAATGTGGTAATACAGTGATGTACACTCTTTCCATGCGTAAAGCCATATATCTGGGGAGACAACATATTAATAATTTTGTAAAGGAGACGGTTGAGAACCATCCTCTCAAGACACTTATAGAGACAACTATAAGTGAGGGAGATTGGGCAAAAAGCACTCGGCTGGTGAGGTTTAGGAATGGGAATAATAACACTGTTGGTCCATGACTTAGGAAGCTCCCCAGTTACATAGCTCATATTATACAATTGAAGAAAGGTATTCCCTGGAACTAGCAGAAGCATATGCAGTATGCCGTCAGTAACTCCATCCTCCCCGGGTGATGTAGCTTTGCCTTTATGTAGAGCAGAATCTAGTTTGTATTCAGTAAAAGCATGTCACAGTCATCCTCTTGATGAAGCATGAAGTCAAGGAGCCTTGCCCTATCAGTATATCTATCATTTAATTCATTCTGCGAGGGTAGAGGAGGACTGTCAAAGCTGGAAGTCGTGGCCCAAGCACCAACAAGCTCATTTGCTCTGTGCAGAGGATTAGGGTACGAGATCTCTGCAGCATTTTTCCCTTTGATCTTGTTGATATCCTTCCATGCCCGACTTAGTGGCGTGTGAGAATTGAGACCACGGACAAAAGTTTCCCAGTCTGTCTGCCTCAGCTCCACCATACGTTCCCTGGCCTTAGCCAGAGCCGCTTGAAAGAGCCGAAGCATTTCAGCAGTGCGGGTCCTTCTACAAGCTAGTCCAATTATTCTGGCAGTGCGTTTTAGTGTCTGCAATTTAGAATCATTATAATAAACATAAGTGCTATGACCAGTGTAATTTGGGTTACGTGGCCTGGACGATGGATCAAGTGATTCTATAAACTGGTTGATAGTACCTGTGAGCTCATTGTTAAAATCTTCAACTGATGAAGGCTCAGATGACTGCACCATTCTGACACATGAGCAACAAGATTGTCTTGTTGATCGATGGGCACAGCCAGCCTCTTCCGCTTGAACACTCCACCAGGGAGGATAGAACTGCCAATGCTTACAGTGGCTAATATGGCCAGATGATCAGACGCCATAACTGGCACTATTGACGAGGCGCACACGGTGTGGGAGACGTTGAAACCGAGACATAGATCAGGAATACCTCCGTAGATATGCGTCGGTTCAAGGTCACCCACAATCTGTGCATCATCGTGACTACCTAATAGTGACACTAGTTGCCGTTACGATTACTGAACTGCGAATTACCAATATTCCTATGTCTAGCGTTATAATCACCTTTAATGATGGTAGGCTCAGTCTGAATACAGATAGGAAGGTCAGCATAATTAAAGTTACAAGGAGTCGATTATTTAGTACATAGTTGTTTTTCTCTTAAACTGGATGATAGAGGGGGAGTCTTTAACGTGATTGGGAATACATACATACATACATACATACATACATACATACATACATACATACATACATACATACATACATGCATGCATGCATACATACATACATACATACATACATACATACATACATACATACATGCATGCATGCATACATACATACATACATGCATGCATACATACATACATACATACATACATACATACATACATACATACATACATACATGCGTATATAAATACATGCGTATATACATGCGTATATAAATACATACATACATTACATACATACATACATACATGCATGCGTACATACATACATCCATCCATCTATCCATACATACATACATACATACATACATGCATACATACATACATACATACATACATACATACATACATACATACATACATACATACATACATGCATGCGTACATACATACATCCATCCATCTATCCATTCATACATGCATGCATACATACATACATGCATGCATGCATGCATGCATGCATGCATGCATGCATACATACATACATGCATACATACATGCATGCGTACATACATACATCCATCCATCTATCCATTCATACATGCATACATACATACATACATACATACATACATACATACATACATACATACATACATACATACACGTCCAGCCAGCATATAGCTATTTCGGGACAAAATCCAATACAGTTTATATTGGTGAGACGCCACTGTGATGAGGAGTTGAAATATCACAGGAACTGTAGGTTAATGTGTGACATAAGTGAGGTTAGATGAGGCATCTACAAGCATCAGCTGGAGGCTGATGGAGTGTTGTGGAGGCTGGTGGTACTATGTCCAGATGTTGGAGGGTGGATTTGACTCTCCCACCCTCCCTCCCCCTCCCCCCCCCCCCACACACATTGACCGCAGTACGTCTAAGGTTACTTTCCACTCTCGCTTACCAAGGGTATAACCCCCGCCCCTCCCAACACACACACATGCATCAATACAATACAATACAATACAATTTTACAATACAATTTTATTTAGGTAAGGTACATACATACAATAAATATTTACAAGGATTGTTTAACTTATAGGTATAGCTAGTACATACAATGCAAATCAGATTCTTAACTTACAATATTTATGATTTACCAATTTATGTTACTACACTGACTGTCAATTTCACAATATTGTATAAACTTTGATGAATCGCTCGTCTATGGGTCAATGCAAACAATGCAAATCAGATTCTTAACTTACAATATTTATGATTTACCAATTTATATGTTACTACACTGACTGTCAATTTCACAATATTGTATAAACTTTGATGAATCGCTCGTCTATGGGTCATCCAATAATGTTAGCAGACTTCTAGATGTTACCACTGCTAGGTTTAGGCTCAGCTACAAGTACCTCTGGAAGTTTGTAACATCTGATGATGTAGATTTGACTAAATGTAAACTCTGTCAGCAGAACTATTCGCATACTTTGCGTCATTATATAATGGAATGTGAGAAATCGCGGAATTTAAAGATAACAACATCAATAGTGTCCATGAAATGTGTAAGTACTTCATTCATAATGATGTGTGGTGATCCGTGGTGTAGTGGTAAGACACTCGCCTGGCGTTCCGCGAGCGCTATGTCATGGGTTCGTATCCTGGCCGGGGAGGATTTACTGGGCGCAATTCCTTAACTGTAGCCTCTGTTTAACGCAACAGTAAAATGTGTACTTGGATGAAAAAACGATTCTTCGCGGCAGGGGATCGTATTCCAGGGACCATAGGATTAAGGACTTGCCCGAAACGCTACGCGTACTAGTGGCTGTACAAGAATGTAACAACTCTTGTATATATCTAAAAAAAAAAAAAAAAAAAAAAAAAATGTGCTGCTCGAAATCTTAGCGAAGTATCCAAAATTTGCTTACTGTAGGTAATGCATACACATGACTGTAAAGCTGCCGCCCAGTTGGGTGGGTGTGGAGCACATGACTGTAAAGCTGCCGCCCAGTTGGGTGGGTGTGGAGCACATGACTGTAAAGCTGCCGCCCAGTTGGGTGGGTGTGGAGCACATGACTGTAAAGCAGCCGCCCAGTTGGGTGGGTGTGGAGCACATGACTGTAAAGCTGCCGCCCAGTTGGGTGGGTGTGGAGCACATGACTGTAAAGCTGCCGCCCAGTTGGGTGGGTGTGGAGCACATGACTGTAAAGCTGCCGCCCAGTTGGGAGAGTGTGGAGCACATGACTGTAAAGCTGCCGCCCAGTTGGGTGGGTGTGGAGCACATGACTGTAAAGCTGCCGCCCAGTTGGGTGGGTGTGGAGCACATGACTGTAAAGCTGCCGCCCAGTTGGGAGAGTGTGGAGCACATGACTGTAAAGCTGCCGCCCAGTTGGGTGGGTGTGCAGCACATGACTGTAAAGCTGCCGCCTAGTTGGGTGGGTGTGCAGCACATGACTGTAAAGCTGCTGCCCAGTTAGTTTGGGTGTGGAGCACATGACTGTAAAGCTGCCGCCCAGTTGGGTGGGTGTGGAGCACATGACTGTAAAGCTGCCGCCCAGTTGGGAGAGTGTGGAGCACATGACTGTAAAGCTGCCGCCCAGTTGGGTGGGTGTGGAGCACATGACTGTAAAGCTGCCGCCCTGTTGGGTGGGTGTGCAGCACATGACTGTAAAGCTGCCGCCCAGTTGGGTGGGTGTGGAGCACATGACTGTAAAGCTGCCGCCCAGTTGGGTGGGTGTGGAGCACATGACTGTAAAGCTGCCGCCCAGTTGGGTGGGTGTGGAGCACATGACTGTAAAGCTGCCGCCCAGTTGGGTGGGTGTGGAGCACATGACTGTAAAGCTGCCGCCCAGTTGGGTGGGTGTGCAGCAAGACTAGTAACTGTGCGACTCCTCATAGATGTAAAGTGCCTTGTATAGTGACTGTTGTGAGCCTCTTGTTGAATCACTTGTGACACAAAAGATTACTGATGTGTGTATTTGTGGTGGTGATTAAATATGTATGTGTATATATATATGTATACGTATGAATATGTACATGTATGCATAAGTATGTGTACATTAATAATTTTGTAACTAGCGTCAAAAGATTGTTATTTGCTTAGCTAAACGAACTAGAGGGTTCAGTTCCTGAACCGATTAAGTGCCTCTGTAATCCTTTACACCACCGCCCACGGGATGTGTATTATGGGGTGCATAATAAAGAAAGAAAATGAATGGACCGAACCCCACAATTCATTTAGCTAAGCAAGTTACAATCTTAATGAGCTAGTTACAAAATTCACTATAAGTCGTCACATCATAAATGGGTTCGAGATCGACCACAAGTAGTGCATTACATAAATTTATCAGTATTGTGCAGCCTGTGATCCCCGCCTGGCTGGATACTGATACCTAGGTAATTTTCATGTGTCCGGACACCGGCAATAAGGTGGTATTATTTATTTAACTTAAGATATATATATTTTTAAATGTTGTCACATTAACGGCTACATCTTCCTTTCTTCTGACATATAGATTTTTAAGATTAATTAAAATATATGGAAACTAATTATACAATTTATTGGCTGGTGTGCAGGGCTTCACACTCTCAGAGCAAGCCATCAAGTAACTATCAAAACGCATATATCTTCGTTTTCACTTCAGTTATATTTATGACAAAGGATTTTAAATGTAGCCTATATTTCTACCTTTCAGATGACATAAATACTTTCGTTAATTACAATATCTAGATCAAACTAACATTGATTTTCAAAAGGTTGTATATTTTCCATCAATGGAGAGCATCAGCCAAGAAGCCTTTTTTAAAATATGAATATCTTTCCTCACCCAATAAGATCTAATCTCTGAATAAAACGCAAAAAACGACTTGATTGTAACCTATCCACCGCTGCCCATTGGATGGGGGAGAGGGGGTTATGTGTAGGATAAACATATCAATTGTGACACTAGCCCTCCATATATGTCAGTTGCTTAAATTATAAACTGTACTTGTGGTCGGACTCGAGCCCATTGTTGATGTGATAATGTGCATTGACTTTTGTAACTAGCTTATCAAGATTATAACTTGCTTGGCTATATGAATTGTGGGGCTCATTCCCTGAGCCCATTATGTGCCTCTGTAACACTCCACTATCGTCCATAGGATGGGTATGGAGTGCATAATAAATGAACTAAACTAAGCTCTGCCTTTTTGATAACATATACAATTATTAGCTTTATTTGTGAATCTCAATTAATTAAACAATATATCACAGAGCCTGTAGGGTTCGGTGAGATGAGCGAAGAGACATGGGAGATTTTACATAAGTACAGTACATGGTAGTTTAAGTAGCGAACGCATGTCAACGAATAACGAGTATATATAACAAAACCATTGTCCTATGAAGTCGATTTAACTTCCAAACATATATTTTTTAATTAATGTTAAATATTTTCTGGCTAGTTATGTTAGATTTTATTAAAAATACGTATTCTACTTGTTAACATTATAATTTAAATTTGTGATAATTTGAGCAGAGAAGTGCGACAACTGGATATGCCAACAAACACTTTCCAAACAACGATATATCTTGGATAAGTCGCTCCACAACATTGCTGCTTGGACCATCGACTTCCTTTGATGCTACTTATTTCATAATGAAATTATATTAGTTTGGAGTAAATATATGTTTTCTCATGTTCTGCATTCAGCACCCACATTATAGTGAGTAAATATACCATATTACTTCATTACTTAAATAATGCTAGGAGGGTTTGAGTAGCTTTGGGTATTTAGTGCACAGAATCTCCAATAGATGGGGCGAGAGTCGCCCCATCTCTCTCACCCGAGAGAGAGTCGAAACTTAATTTAAAATTGATATATCTTTGTTCTCGAACATGATATATTTCATTTGGTGCAATTATAATAATGTTCATATATCGGTCTTTCTGGAGGCATATAAGATTTTAGGCTTTATTAGCGTATCTTTGTTAATTATACAATATATCGGCAAGTGCGTAGGCGTCTGCACTCCATGCCCGACAAGCTACTGAGCGCTACTATAAAAACATATGTATCTTCACTTGAGCTATAAATATGTCTATTGTAATGTATTTAAAATGAAGCTCTTATTTCTATCTTGCTTAAGACTTATAAAACATTTGTGTTTATTAACGAATTTACGTGAAATAAACATTGATCTGAGAGAGAGTTGCTCTGTCGTTCAGTCTGTACGGGGTGGGAGCTCCGTAATTTTTAAAATACAATAATCTTCATTAGAAATTTAAATATGTCTATAGTAAAGTGTTTAAAGTGAAGCTTATATGTCTGTCTTTCTTGAGACATATAAAACATATATGTTTACTAACGAATTCACGTGAAATAAACATTGTTCTGAGAGAGAGTTGCTCGGTCGATCGATCTGTCCGGGGTCGGAGCTCGGCTATTATAAAAGTACACGTATCTTCGGTTTAAATTTAAATATGCCCATGGTAAGGTATTTAGAATGAAGCTTATATTTCTATCTTTCTTGTGACATATAAAACTTTTACGTTTATTAAGGAATCTGCGTGAAATAGGCATGGTTCTGAGATGAATGCTGCAGTTTTCGAGCTCGACGCGCGGCAATGGACGCCATATACACATCCAGTGGGTGTTATTGGACCCCATACCCATTTTATGGGTGGTTGGAGCCCCATACCCATTCTATGGGTGGTTGGAGCCCCATACCCATCCTGTGGGTTGTAGTGGACGCCATACCCTTCCTGTGGGTGGTATTGGACCCCATACCCTTCCTGTGGGTGGATGTGATCCCCATACTCATCCTCTGGGTGGATGTGACCCTCATACCCATCCTGTGGGTGGTATTGCACCCCTTACTCACCTAACAGGTGGTAGTGGACAATATACCGATCCTGTAGTTGGTATAGTAGACACAATACCATCCTGTTTAGAGTAGTTTACCCCATAGACATTCCAATGAACCATCGTTTTCTGTTAGCGTTCCTACAAAACATCCTTTAAAGATTTGTAAAGCACCAACTATGGTATATAATATTGATTGGTGAAGGACTGTTATTCTATGTAATAATTTTTAGTGCTTATTATAATTTACTAAGAACAACTAATATTTCTCAAAACAAAACTACGAACCTTCAATAGGAAGTAGCTGATCTATAATATTCTAAGAGCATGGACAATAGTAGGTAAATTTCACAACCCATGTGGGACCTGAAAAGTACAATTTTCCTTATAATTGAACCAATCACGACTATTCTGCTATCTAGGTTGACGGACGGGTACTGTACTCACCTAATTGTACTCACCTAATTGTGCTTGCGGGGGTTGAGCTTTGGCTCTTTGGTCCCGCCTCTCAACTGTCAATCAACTGGTGTACAGATTCCTGAGCCTACTGGGCTCTATCATACCTACATTTGAAACTGTGTATGGAGTCAGCCTCCACCACATCACTTCCTAGTGCATTCCATTTATTAACTACTCTGACACTGAAAAAATTCTTTCTAACGTCTCTGTGGCTCATCTGGGTACTAAGTTTCCACCTGTGTCCCCTTGTTCGTGTCCCACCCGTGCTGAAGAGTTTGTCTTTGTCCACCCTGTCAATTCCCCTGAGAATTTTGTAGGTGGTTATCATGTCTCCCCTTACTCTTCTGTTTTCCAGGGATGTGAGGTTCAGCTCCTTTAGCCTTTCCTCGTAGCTCAATCCTCTCAGTTCCGGGACGAGCCTGGTGGCATACCGCTGAATCTTCTCTAACTTTGTCTTGTGTTTAACTAGGTATGGACTCCAGGCTGGAGCTGCATACTCCAGGATTGGTCTTACATAAGTGGTATACAGGGTTCTGAAAGATTCCTTACACAAGTTTCTGAAGGCAGTTCTTATGTTGGCCAGTCTAGCATATGCCGCTGATGATATTCTTTTGATGTGGGCCTCTGGGGACAGGTTCGGTGTGATATCAACCCCCAGATCCTTCTCTCTATTTGATTCTTGCAGGATTTCCCCTCCCAGATGATACCTTGTGTTCAGCCTCCTGCTCCCTTCGCCTAATTTCATCACCTTACACTTTCCAGAGTTGAACTTCAGCAGCCATTTTCTAGACCATTCCTCCAGTTTATCCAGGTCATCCTGTAGTCTCTGTCTATCTTCATCCGTCTTGATTCTTCATGTGAATCTGTGAGACGCAAGTTGGTACGTGAGGAAGAGTTTGGGCCTTGGAAAAAAAGTAACTGGGAATATATCACATATTTACTAATTCATATTCAACATATTGACTTTAAGCATTAAGTCATATATGTGCTGTCTTGTGTGAGAACGGGTTGTGTACTTGAGTGGAGTGATGGTGACGATTTTATTCCTAATATTCCTCACTTTGACGATAAAGATGTAGGGATTACAAACCTTTTCCCTAATCAAGGTGAGGACATGGCTGAGATGGAATATTTTACAGCATTCTATGATGAACCACTCATGGAATACATTGTACACCAAACGAACCTGCATGCTGCTTACCTGATTGAGAGGGAAATCACAGAATTTTCACGACTGCAGCGTTGGAAAAATACCACAGTGGCGGAAATGTATGTGTTTTTGGCACTCTGTTTGTTGATGAAGCACTGTCACAAACATGCAATAAATGACTATTGGAGCAAGGACAAGACAATACCAACACCTTTATTCGGGAAATATATGTCACGAGACAGGTTTCAGATACTCCTCAGGTGTCTACATTTTGGAAGTGTTCAGGACCGAACACCTGATGATAGACTGTGGCGAGTGAGGCACTACATGAACGATGTTATTGGAAAATTCAGAGATTTTTACGTACCAGCACAGAAGCTGGTGGTTGATGAATCTCTCATACTTTTCAAGGGACGTGTTCCATTCAAACAGTACATTCCCTCAAAACGAAACCGATTTGGCCTGAAATTTTTTGTTCTTTGTGATTGTGAGACAGGATACGTGTTACACATGATTCTGTACTCGGCTAGTGATGTAGACATTCCCGGTAACGACGAACATGGATTCTCGGGGAGTGTAGTGAAGACCATCATGGCTCCGTGGATGAACAAGGGACACATTTTATACACAGATAATTACTATACAAGTCCCTTGCTAGCTCGGTTCTTGCTAGAAAATAGAACCGGATTGGTTGGTACAGTAAAGCCACAACGAAGGGAAATGCCTGTGTTCGACAACGACATTGCAGTTGGTGAGCGTCAGAGAAGGAAAAGTGATAACATTCTGTCAGTTCGGTGGAAAGACAAAAGAGAGGTGAACTTGTTGACAACAATTCATGATGGAACAATGGTGAACAGTGGGAAAGTGAGCCATAAAACAAACGCACCACTATATAAGCCAGACTGTGTTTTAGACTATAATATCAACATGCGGTTGATTGATAAATCAGACATGATGATTGGCACTGCAGAGTGTGTGCGGAAGACATATAGGTGGACGAAAAAAGTGTTCTTCCATCTTGTGGACATGAGCATGCTGAACTGTTTCAACATGTACCTTGTGAGAACTGGACGTAAGCCCACTTTCCGTGACTTTGTATTTGATGCTGCAATACAGTTATTAGGAAAGTTTGCAAAAGATGTCCCAGGTATTCAGCGGCCCATCATAAACCCACTGTTGCAGCATGCTGGTACTCCACGCCTCGCTTACACTGAAGGCTTCCTAGCACACAAACTTAAGTATTTGCCACCTGGTGTGAAGCGAGCAATAGCCCAACGTGATTGCTTGGTGTGTAAAACAACGACACGTAGAGACAAGAAACGGAAGCTTGTGCAAACATGGTGTGAAACGTGTGGTATCCCATTATGTGCTGTCGACTGCTTCAATGACTACCACAGTCTAGAAATCTTCAAAGTGTGCTTCAAAGTGTGTATAGCGTGTGCGAGTGAGTAAATATGTAAACATATAAGCAGATAGTGTGTGCGTGTGTGTAAATATATACAAATATAAGCAGAACATACAATATAATAGACTGTAATGACATATTATATTGCCGTAATTGAAAACATTTGTGTGCGCCTGTGTATACTCAAATATGCAACAATTATTGATACAAAATATGTTCAAACAGTATTTGAAACACAATTAGTGAAAAAATATTAGATAAAATGCGCTTAGACATTGTAAATAAATAGCGCGAAAATATATTTGTGGCAACTCTGGCTGTTTGAGGACCGCGCGCAACACCTCCAGGGCGTGTACTGCATGAGCGAACATGCAGATTGTGACGTCATCACCGAGCTTCTCGGCTCTATTGCAACAAAAGTAAGTACAATAGAATTTTTTTTTTCCCGTGATCAGTGAACAGAACTTAACAGATTAGCAAAAAAAAAAAAAAATTTTTTTTTTTTCAAAATGACATGCGCCTGTGCGGATAGCAGGATATTAGACCCCGAGCATGTTAAGGGTTAAACTGGTTGAGAGAGGTACAGTCTTTAACATGGTTGGGAAGGTCATTCCACATTCTGGGCCCCTTGATTTGCAGAGCATTTCTAGTTTGATTAAGACGTACTCTAGGAATATCAAAACTGTATTTATTTCTGGTGTGGTGCTCATGGGTTCTGTTACAACCTTCTATGAAGCTTTTAAGATCAGGATTGGCATTATAGTTTAGCGTTTTATATATGTATAATACACATGAGAGAATGTGCAGTGACTTAATATCTAACATATTCAGAGATTTGAGTAGGGGTACCGAGTGATGTCTGGGGCCAGAGTTGGATATTGTTCTAATAGCAGCTTTGTGTTGGGTAATTAGAGGACGTAAGTGATTTTGGGTAGTAGAACCCCAAGCACAAATACCATAGTTGAGATAAGGATAGATAAGGGAGTAATAGAGAGTCACCAGGGCAGGGCGTGGTACATAATATCTGATCTTAGAAAGAATGCCCACAGTTTTTGAAACTTTTTTTGATATATTTAGAATGTGTCCCTGGAAATTCAGCTTGTGGTCAATGAGAATGCCAAGGAATTTGCCATCTAATTTGTTACAAGTTTGGGTATTGTTTATTTGGTATTGTAAATACATTAGTTAGTCATAAAAATAATACAGAAAACGGGAAAAGCCGCTACATATTCTTCTTAAACGTTTCTAATTAATGTTACACTAATCATCTTCCAGTCTCAGAACTGACAACACAATAAACAAATTATTGCTATTAATCATATATTCAATAAAAATTAGTAGTTAAATATAGTAAATAAGTCACTTCTCTTGAATTAAACCCGCCGTTTCTGGACGGGTCGAGAGCGGGGAGGGAGGAGAGCGGTGATGGTAAACAAAGGCACTGAGAGTCAAGTGTTGTTGTTGTTGTCGTAAATATTGAGCCCACAAGGGGGCCTCCCACAACACAAATTGACTCCAGCAAGACCCAGACCACAACATGACTCATATTAGTCACAATTTGTTGCCAAGTCTAATGCAACTTGCAGAACAAGGAAAGTGCAGTCGTTTTTTCTATTAGTACTATTATTATTGCCAAAAATAGTTAAATGCAGCTTAAATCGTTAAGCTGCATGAAACACCACCCACAATGGTAAGTGTGTCTAATTGAACACATTTATGTGCAACAATTGAAGTATATATGTTCTTGTTAAATGTATCGTTTCCCAGGTATATTGTGAGCACGCCAGAAATTAGTAGAGTTGTACTATCCCACGACAGATTCTGTGGTGAGAGTGATGGACACCGCCTTGACCACTATCTACGTGAATGTGAACACCTGAGAGACATTAGAAATATGTGTAGAATAATAAACCCCACATTGTTTGAGTTAGGAAAACACTATTTGTCAAATATTGATATTGTTCTTAAAAGATTTCCCCATTTTGCACCCGCAAGAAAACGTAAGCTTTTAGGGGTTGACAGATGTTAATCTTCTTGTTTGAGGAGCTCTTCACTTGAGACAGTTAAGCAAGTCCCAGCTGTGACTGGGAGCAAGTGACAGGATGAACAACCCAGCGGGTTTTCTTCCTATTGGGGAGTGTTGTACATGCTGCTATGGCGGTGTGTCCACTCACAAGATGAGTGGCGCTGCCCAATAAACTCGCCCCTTGGGGCAAAATTAAAAAAAATCCCACGACCCACGGTCGTCATCAATGCACATTCAGGACGGACCACATGTGGAGGACTAAGTCCCATGACAGAGGACCAGCTCTCACACGTCACAACAGCTTAGGCTATATAAATTTTAACTAGACAGTAGTAGTGTAGTTTAACATCTTAGACAAAATCTAAATTTTAATTACAGTAAGAAAATATGAAACCCCGCAAAATGTGTGAAGAGAAGTTTACTGTTGATAATAAATTATAAAATACAGTTCACTCATAAGTAAAAATTAAAATTAAATACAATTTTTTGAATTAATAATCAAATCTATCACCGGTAGATTTTCCCACAGTTGATAAGATTCAGATTCAGATTCAGATTCAGATGTTTATTCAGGAAAGGTATATACAGGTATATATATATTCCTTATATATATATATATATAAGGAAGCCAACAGAAGGTGTGTTGGTAAGGAAGCCAACAGGTTAGGTGATGGAAAGGTTAAGTGTTGCTGTCAGGCCGTGCAGGGGTGAGTGTTGATGCTGTCAGGCCGTGCAGGGGTGACTGCTGATGCTGTCAGGCCTGGGAAAACCCTGCATTAGTTATGATTCCTGGCAGTTTTGTTTCTGTGAGTCATATTATATCTGGATTCTCGTCTTGTGCTCTTTCCCAAATTTCATTTGCTTTGTTTTCCCATCTATGTTTGAGTACATTACTTTGAAGCTGCCTTTCTTCTGTCCAATCTCAGTGTCCTTTGATGCTCCTGCAGTAGGGAGACAGTGAGGGGTCTGAGATGGGACGGCATGGAGAGTCTAGGAAGGGGGACTAGGATGATCTGGGAAAGGGAGGGGGTGGAATCTGGAATAATGGAGTCATGAATGGTCTTTGTTGCTGGGGCTGGATGGGTCTGGGATGGGAGGGCGTGGAGAGTCTAGGAAGGGTAGATCAGGATGATCTGGTGGGGGGGGGGGAGGGTCTGGAATATGAGGGCCTTGGATGGTCTGGGATGGTGGAGCTGAGAGGGTCTGAAATCGGGGGGAGGGGGGGGCAATGAGGACATGAGATGGGAGAGCTGGGAGGACATGGGGTGGGTGGGGAGGGAGGTCACGGGTTGGGGAATGAATGGGAACCCGGTGACGAGAGGGATGGGTGGAAGGGGATGGAGTAGGAAGGGGAGCCTTTTTTTTTTGAGTAAAGAGGAATGAGAGGCATAGGTGAAGTGGGAAATACAGTGAGAGGTATGAAAGCAGGCGGGCTGTCTGCCTTGCTGACACCATGTGTGGGTGTTGGCAGCTAAGCTAAGCTGGCTCCCTCTTGTCAGGGAGCTGTGAGTGTGTGAGAGGTTCTTCACATGTGTTTCACCATATATGGATGTCCATAGATGAATACTGTGTAGCATTCATATATACACACTCCGATGCTTCCACACATGTTGTTCTGTTTGAGGCTCTTTATTTTATTATTATTATTTATCGAGTTGTTCATACATAAATATTATTTATCGAGTTGTTCATATATACACATATATGAACTGTTCATATATACACATATATGAACTGTTCATATATACACATATATAACTCATCTGGGGATTATATACTGTGGGGCGGGGTTTTCGTCCAGAGAATCGAGGCTCTTGGGCCACCAGCTGTGGGAGCGGGGCGTCTCATCTTGGAGTAATCTTTCAAACATTGGGTCCTCTAACATTTGGATGGTGTTCCACACACTGCATGATGGCTTGGTGCTGCAGTCTGATGTTTAGTGGCTGTATGTTCAGGAGTTCGTGGAGCTCCTGGATTGTCTGATCATATGGTGGACGGTGTTTTGCTGCTCTCCTTAGCGCCTTATTTTGTACTGCTTGCAGTTTCTGCATGTTGCTTTTCTTTATGGTGTGCAGTGGTACTGGGAGATACTCTAGATGCGGCCGAACTAGAGCCTTATTTAGGTGGATCTGAATGTTAGTACTGAGGCTTCGGAATCTTCTCAGTTTTCCTAATGCTGCTTTGGCTTTGTTTAGTCGGTCCCTTACATGAATTTGTATCCCTGTTCTATTTATCATAAGTCCCAGTATTCTGCCTACCTCCGCATATTGGACCAGATGGTTGTCAAGGATGATGGGGTCCGGGTTTCTTTTCGCAATGTGTATTATCTGAAACTTTTGTTTGTTGGTGCTAATTTTCCATTGCTTCTCAAAGTTGTTTATGAGTTCAATTGCCGCCTTGGTCTTGTCGGCTAGTAGTGGCTTTGATGGGCCCGGTTGGCAAATTATTTGGGTGACATCGTCAGCGTATGTGATTTATTCTCCATGTTGGGGTTGGGGTAGGTCAGCTGTATATATGTTGAATAGAGTGGGGGAGAGGCAGCTTCCTTGTGGTACTCCACTTTTCAGTTCTATTACGTCACCCAAGTAGCTGCCGATATTAAGCCTAGCAGTTCTATTGTCTATAAAGCTGCAGAGAGTAGCAGTAAATCTCTCAGGAAGCCTAGTTCAGATATCTTATATTTTAGGCCTGTGTGCCACACTTTGTCGAAGGCTTTCGAGACGTCCCTAAGCACTATATTACACTGATCTTTTTTCGACACTGCGTTGGCTATATGCTCGTAGATCAGGGCTATAGTTGTATTAACCCTCTGCGGTTTCTAAAATCCATGCTGCCTGGTGTTATACTTCCCTTCCTCTTCTATGTACTTCACAAGTCTCTGATTGATAATTTTTTCGAATATTTTACCTGGTACTTCGAGGAGGGAAATTGGCCTGTAGTTTTCAGTTTGGGTTGAAGGTGTACCTGGCTTGGGGATTAATCTTATTGTGGCATTCTTGAAGTATGTGGGGAATAGTCCAGATGCAAGAGCTGCATTTAAGATACATGTGTATTGATGGAGTGCAATCACTGGTAGGTTGGATAATACCATCTTATTTATTTTGCTGTTGCCCGGCGCCTTGTTCTTGAAACCCATAATTGTTTTATGGACCTCTGCAATGGTTATGTGTTTCATAAGGTGGCAGTCATCGCGTATGTTGTTAAGATCTATTGTTTGCGTCGGGAGTAGTGCTGCAGCTTTGTTATCGACTCGAGTTGTAATTTCCCTTTCATTAATTGGGCAAAAATTTAAATTTTCTTCCGGGTTTATCCTGAATATTTTTTCCCAGAACTTCCTGAATTCCTGTTCTTGTTCTCTCTCCTCATAGAGTTTATTTCCTGAGGTGTCTATGATGTAGGGTGTTTCCTCAGAAGAGCTTCCCATCAGGGTCTTTACTTTTTTCCAGAACTTTCCTGGGTTTCTGTAGTCGACTTGGATTTTTTTTTTTTTTGAGTAAAGAGGAAGGAGAGGCATAGATGAAGGGAAGTATAGAAGTGGGAAATACAGTGAGAGGTATGAAAGCAGGCGGGCTGTCCGCCTTGCTGACACGATGTGTGGGTGTTGGCAGCTACATTGTTTGGTGTACTCTGTTTTGCATAGATCTTGCAGCTCATCTTGAAGTTCCCTATGTAGTCTTTTGCGCTCATCCGTCCACCCGTGTTGTGTTATGAGTTGTAGAAGATTGTTATATCTGGTTTGCAGTGTCCTGAGCGCCTCAGTGGCTGGGGGGTGTGGGAGCGTTATATGGTGAGCTACGGGAATGTGATCAATCATGCATTTTTCTATGGTGCTAATCCATGTATTTAACTCGGCGTTTATGCATGATGTTTCCTTTCCATTAAAATCTGTGACACTGATTTCCTGTGCACTGCTTTTGAACGCTTCCCAGTCACTTTTAGTGTATTGAAGTTGTCGGAAAATCCGACACCATTTAATATATCATACAGATAATAGCTGTATTGTATAAACAAGTTAACCCATAGAAAACGTAACTTGTAGTGGAATTACCGTCTAAAGAAAATGGGATATCATCACCACATACTATTATAATTCACCAGCTATTCTGCTGGGAATTATTCTTAAATACATTAGTCTTTGGACTTTCCCATCATAAAACATCTCATATAAATTAACTTAATTATCAATATTAAAGTAGAGTAAATGTGACCCTTCTATCACTTTCTGTCATGTGGACAATGTAAGCCAGGCGTCAGGGTGAGGGAGGGCAGCCATTGTTGTTGATACTAGACCAGAGGCTCACAGGGAGCAAATTCGGCTCCTGTTAATTTTACTTGGACGTAGTGTTATGGAAACCAAAGGTGTACCATTTTCAACACGCTGTCATCAAATCAAGTTAAGTGTTCTTTCCGAAACCCATTATCTATCATTAGTGGCCATTAATGTCATTGGGTAGGGTTAGCCGGTTAGAGCACGACATAGCCTCAAACTAAAGGTAATTAAGCCAGGTCTTCAATGTTCCATGTACAATATTTCTCTGATATAGCTTGTCATATATAGGTATCTGGCTTTACAGCTAGCGCCCTTTTGACAGGTCAAGACGAGGAAGACTTTGTGCACCAGTTACTGGGTGATGGAAGCTACCTCAAAGAGGATAATTTGGTGTCTACACCCTAGTTATACCTGGTGGACTAACCTGCTGTACTATAAGATAAGGAACCTTTTCAATGTATGTAGTTAATACTGTAGTTTGATTGGCTGCATATATATTTAATTAATATAAACCCCCCCCCTAATGTGTAGAGGATCGATTTGTGAGATTATGAGATTATTGCAGAAATACAGTCCACTTATCATTATACAAATTGCTATTGAAGTATATAAATTAACGTAAATATAAATTCATATAAATTAAATCAATATAAATCTCACAGGTCGGTTCCCACATTATTTGGTCATCTTCGAACCGGATGACGGATTATTTGATCCTTTGAACCCACATTTGGTCATCTTAGTACCGGATGAACCAGTTAACCAGTGGATTCATTAAATATACTAGTGCAGTGTGATTTAAACAAAAGCCAGCAGTCAATGACGGCGGCGTTGACTCGTGGGAGCTCAGGAGCCTCCCTCAGCCCAGATCAGCTTCGTCAGCGGTTTCATGCACACCCACAGATTTGGTGGAGTGTTATTCTGTGAAATGACAGCGCTAATATAGAAGCCAGCCAAATTAGTGGCTGTGTCCTCGCAAGATTGTTCACGGATTTCGTGGTGTTACATTTCGCGAGAGATTATCTACGAATTTTGTGGAGTTTATTTCGCGAGGTCACTAATAATATTTAATACTTCTAGATAATATTAGAAGTTTCATAGAGGCTAATTAAGAGGCTATTATCAATAATTGTGTATATTATTTCTCCAAAATAGAGAATTATTTAATATATATTGCACTAGTGATCACAGTATAATATTTACTAATTGCCAACCCACAACAGGGTAGGATATGACTAGTTGAACTATTATTGCTCATCCTAGTCCCATTATTACCATAGTCAGTTGTACTATATTAAACAACCTAACACCATTAATGAATGGTCCAGACCCTATTTTGGGTGTAATTTTTATCAACTCGAGTTGAGTTGTGTATATAATAATTTACTTATGATCATTACACCTTTGAGTGATTAATTAGTGTCTCTACCATCCTAGGGTGATATAGAAGAGCTAACCTAAAGGTACTTCCAGTGACACTGGTTTATCACTCAAATCATTAGTGTGTATGATTGTATATATATAATGTGTATTAATTTTAAGTGCTAACCTCTAGTAGAGGTAGGATTATCGCCTAGTGAGTGCAGAATTTACCCTAGGCTACCATCAGTGCTTGTTCAGTATTATGAGCAGCCCAAGTACAAGTCCCACAAGGCTTCACCAACGAGCCAGTATGGATAATGCAGGGAGAATGAAAAGAACCCTTGCAGGTCTTAAAGGCCACTTAACAAGACAGATCAAGAAATGTGAAGATTTGTCACATCAATCTCAAGTTGATTATGCTGACCTGGAAAGCTATTATCAAGCAGCTGCAGGTAAATTTGAGCAAATCAAATGCCAAATAGCAACATATGTGACTGAACTTGCCAACACCAATTTATCAGAAACAGAAATAGACGACATTATGGTTGATCTTGCGAATTATGAAGATCAGACTCAGGCCACATTACAGCCTTATGTCAAATTAATTGCCCAGAACAAGGCAACAGCAACAACAACAACAGTTGCATCTAATACGAGTCAAGCAGAAGCTCGACTCCCTCCAATTAATCTACCCACTTTCTCAGGAAAAGATGAGGAAGATTGGGACGAATTTTGGAACAAATTCGTTGACCTTGCAGACTCAAAACAATCTTTACCAAAGAGTAGTAAATTCTCTTATTTGCAAGGCCAATTATCAGGTGAGGCTAAAACAGTAGTATCCCATCTGAGATTAACTAATGACGGCTATGATCTGGCAGTACAACTCCTCAAGGATAATTATGCTGATCCAGAAGTAAGAACATCACATTTAGTTCATGAGCTGTTGCATTTACCCCCACCAGAGGCTTCAGCTGATTCACTCCAAGTCTTCAAGCTGGAGGTAGAATCAATGATCAATGCCCTCAGCCTGACAGCAGATACAAACGGGGCTGAGTGGGTCTTGAAAATAATTGTCCAGGAGAAAATACCTAGGGACATATTGAGACAAATGAGTGCTCATTACAATAAAAGCATCTTATCCATGAGTGAAATATCTGAAGGTTTAAAGTCAGTAGTTCATCAATTACGAACACATGACAAATTAAAACCACCAAGTAAACCCTCAGAAATCAATAATAGTAAACCACAGAGTACCAAAGGTACTCCAAATCAATCTAGACAATATAATTCAACACCAAAGTGGAACAGTGGCAGTGTGGGCGTATATGCAGTGGGACCCTCCAAGCCTATAGTTACTGTGTCATCCAAGAACGTGACACCAAAGGGTACTGGAAGCTATGGAACATGTTTGTTCTGCAATGAGAAACATTCAATGTACCACTGCTCTAATTTTCCTGATAGTGACGCCCGTGTTGAGCGACTCAAAGATTTGCAACATTGCACGAGGTGCCTCAGGAAACATAACATCAAGGATTGTGATACCCAATTACACCCTTGTAATAGGTGTAACAAAGGTCAGCACCATGCAGCATTGTGCAGAGACACCAAAACAACGTCTCCAACCCCCAAGGTGGAAGATAGCATTCCCACCACAGTACAGTACTGCAAGGTGCAACAAACAAAGAGTGTCCAATCAGCAAAGTCTAAAGGTAATACGACTTTGCCTACTGCCCAAATTACCATCCTGAATAAGAGGGCCAAGGTCCATACCCGTGGGTTGTTTGACCAAGGATCCCAGAGAACATATATCACTAAAAAGTTGGCAGATGAACTACAATTAAGGCCTGTAGCCCAGATGTCATTCAACATCTCAGGGTTTGTAACAGATGCAGGACCTCAAGTCTACCAGGTGGTACAACCATCAGTACGCTTAGGCAGGTACGTCTGTCGAGTACAAGCCATTGTGGTGGACAAAATACCAGTAGACCTACAAGTTCAAGGTCTGAGAGCAACAGCCAAATTCCTGAGAAATAGAGGAATAAAATTGGCAGATAATATTAAGTCTGATCACCTCACCGACTTCGGTCTCCTTGTAGGGACAGACTATTGTCATCGATTCATCGGTAGCCCTACTAAATATCAGGGCATAACCATGTTAAACTCTGCAGGAGGTAAATTACTCTCAGGCCCAGTATCAAGCCTGAGGAGACCTATGCCTGCAGATAAACAATACCAATAGAAACCTAAATTTGTCAGCTGATTATATTTCTCCAGTAGCATTATACTAAGGAGATTACAGCTGACTATAGTAACAGAGGTTGATGTTAGTATCATCATTTGAAGCTGAAGATGAGTTCATGAGGCTTCAGTGGCAAATCAGTGAACAGTAGCTTAAACAGCAACAAGTCACTGCGACCAATGTCACTGAACCCGCTGCAGTCTCAGAACCATACTTTACTTTAATGATGAGCTATTCAATCTTCTGAATCAATTAACTAAATTAAACCCCAATAAATCTGATGACTGATTTGATACATTTATTATTTAATCAAGATGTATTCCATGGGCCTCAGTGTTTATATATCAGTGACCAGTTACCTGAACAAACTTCACTTTATATCTAATGTCACTGATCTCACTGCAGTCCCTGAATCATACTTGACTGTAGTACTTGATCACATTCAGTCTTCTGGGTTAAATAATATGTAATAAGGCTTGAATATTAGCCTTTCAAGAGTTAACAGGGAAATGAAATCGCATTAGACTTCTAACCCCTGCAACTCTAGTACGGGACATCCGTCCTGTACGAACAGACACACAAATGTGTGATTACTAACTACTAACATCAAATTAATCTAATAATTCGAAGGAGGAGTATCGGTGTTCGTCTGTTCTAATTAGGACTTCGACCCGTGAGCAGCCCCTGGGGAATTATGTCGGAAAATCCAACACCATTTAATATATCATACAGATAATAGCTGTATTGTATAAGCAAGTTAACCCATAGAAAACGTAACTTGTAGTGGAATTACCGTCTAAAGAAAATGGGATATCATCACCACATACTATTATAATTCACCAGCTATTCTGCTGGGAATTATTCTTAAATACATTAGTCTTTGGACTTTACCATCATAAAACATCTCATATAAATTAACTTAATTATCAATATTAAAGTAGAGTAAATGTGACCCTTCTATCACTTTCTGTCATGTGGACAATGTAAGCCAGGCGTCAGGGTGAGGGAGGGCAGCCATTGTTGTTGATACTAGACCAGAGGCTCACAGGGAGCAAATTCGGCTCCTGTTAATTTTACTTGGACGTAGTGTTATGGAAACCAAAGGTGTACCATTTTCAACACGCTGTCATCAAATCAAGTTAAGTGTTCTTTCCGAAACCCATTATCTATCATTAGTGGCCATTAATGTCATTGGGTAGGGTTAGCCGGTTAGAGCACGACATAGCCTCAAACTAAAGGTAATTAAGCCAGGTCTTCAATGTTCCATGTACAATATTTCTCTGATATAGCTTGTCATATATAGGTATCTGGCTTTACAGCTAGCGCCCTTTTGACAGGTCAAGACGAGGAAGACTTTGTGCACCAGTTACTGGGTGATGGAAGCTACCTCAAAGAGGATAATTTGGTGTCTACACCCTAGTTATACCTGGTGGACTAACCTGCTGTACTATAAGATAAGGAACCTTTTCAATGTATGTAGTTAATACTGTAGTTTGATTGGCTGCATATATATTTAATTAATATTAACCCCCCCTAATGTGTAGAGGATCGATTTGTGAGATTATGAGATTATTGCAGAAATTCAGTCCACTTATCATTATACAAATTGCTATCGAAGTATATAAATTAACGTAAATATAAATTCATATAAATTAAATAAATATAAATCTCACAGGTCGGTTCCCACAGAAGTCTTGGTGTTGAGGGTTTCTGAATGGGGTTAGTTGACAGCGTCATTATTATTGGTGGGTGGTCGCTTGTGCTCACAGGGCCCCTTTCTATGTGGGTGTTTAGGAAGTGGTGGTTGTTTGACAGTATTATGTCTGGTTTACCACTGTGGCCTTGTCTGACGTAAGTTGGGAAGTCTGGGCCCAGGTGGGTTAGATTTCCGTATTGATTTTCCGTATAGATTTCTTATCATATTGTGGATGGCTTCTCCTGCTTGGTTGTTCTTTCCATGTCCCAGTGTTCTGTGCTTGGCGTTCAGATCACCCAGGAAGTAGGCAGGTCTGTTCCTTCTGGTGAGTTTCATGATGTCGGCAAGGGGAAGGTAAGGACGTCTTGGTGGTTGGTAGCATGTTCCTATGAAGATTATACCTTTCGTAGTTTGGAGTTCAATTGCCAGGAAATTTTCCTGGAAGTTATCTAGAATTTTGTGAGGAATATTTCTTTTAACGGCAATTGCCGCTCCATCGTTGGCCTGGTCAGCTCTGTTGACCTGGTAAATTTTGTAATTGAAGATCTTGATCTTCTCACTGTTCTTTTTTCCATGGCTGTTAATGAGTATTATATCAGGGTCTATTTCTCTGTACAAGTTGCTGAGTTCCAATGCTCTGTTCGGAGTCCAGCATAGAACATTGTGTTGAATTATTGTTAATGACTGGATGGCTATGTTGAATCTGATGGGTTTCTTCCACCTTGTGGATTGTTTGGGATCGTTCTATAACCATTGCGCATTGCGTCAAAGTCCTCGCTGCTTATCTGTTGAATGTTTATGGGTTTTCGGTTTGAGGTAAAAGTATTTGACATTATCCGGTCGTACACGTCATTCGTAGTGACATCGGGAATGTTGTGTTGGAATTTTATTTGATGGGTTTGTATTTGCTCTCTGAGGGTCTTGTGGGTAACCCGGTGGGTTGTTTTGCTTGAGAAGAAATTGATTGTGTTTGGGGTCTCTACTGAAGCTTGGGTGACATTTTGTGTGGGTGTGCGGGAATCAGTGAGAACCGTTGCGAGTCCCTGGTCCTGTGGTACTTGTATGTTTTGTGTTTATGTGTGGCCCGTCTCCGGGGGTCCTAAGTGGTAGTTGCTGGTGTTGTATCATCTTCCTCTGGCTTGTTGGTGGTTGCTGGGGTCGTGGGTGCTGGCACTTGTTGGGAGTTAGTCACAGTTAGGGTAGTGCTGGCTACATTGCTGTCCACCAGGGCTTTTATGATGTTAGTGGAGTTAGTGTCTGGGAATTCCATTAATGGGAGACTATTCATCTTGTACATTTCTTTAATTACAGATCTAAATGACCCTGGGTTTACTATGTTTTCTAAATGAGCAAAGAACATACTGCTCAGGATCTTTGTGGGTAGGTCCCCATTTACCTGTGAGGTAATGTTTGTTGGAGTGTGTGGGGTAGTGTTTGCTGGATTATGTGATACCTTGTTAGACCAAGCATTGGTGGTAGTTATACCTGCATAGGTATTATTGGCCATTGCTGTCTTTTTGGCTCTTACAATCTATACTCGCCTCTTACAATATTCCCAGTTCTCGTACTGGAGTTTACGACAAAATATCAAGATTACAATAACATAATGCACATGTAACTAGTTATTAACATGTACCTCATGGGCCCTCTGACACATACACGAACAGGCAACTCTGTGCACCTCCTTGACGCCCCTGTGTACGTGGTTTATGATGAGAAAAGGAAAACAGAGGCGCCTACGCCGCAGTTCCAGACTGCTGGGACGCAGGCGGGTGATGCGACCTTCAGGGAGAACAGGTATATTAGTGTGTGGTCACGCCTCCACTGCATACCTTCTCAGCAGGAAGTTCATATACATATATATATATATATATATATATATATATATATATATATATATATATATATATATATATATATATATATATATATATATATATATATATACTGAGATCATTGCAGAGTCTTACCACACAGATTCGTAGTGAGACAACGACGACACATCCTGGGACGACTCCCAGTGCTCGACGATTTCCAGTGTTCGATTCTCAGCGCTCAGTGCTACACCTATTGACAACTTCTAGTACTTAAAGACTCACCTGCTGGCGACTCCCAGCGTTCAACGACCCACCTGCAGACGGCTGTCAGTGCTCAACGACCTGCCTGCGGACGGCTGTCTGCGCTCAACGACCCGCCTGCGGACGGCAATCAGCGCTCAACGACCCGCCTGCGGACGGCTCTCAACGCTCAACGACTCACCTGCGGACGGCAATCAGCGCTCAACGACCCGCCTGCGGACGGCTCTCAACGCTCAACGACCCGCCTGTGGACGGCTGTCAGCGCTCAACGACCCACCTGCTGACAGCTATAATCGAGCTGGGGGAGAGATAAAAGTAATGTGGAGGGAACCACATTCAAAGTGCCCGCCAAAGGAGACATTTCATAGTGTAGGCAGGACTGTGCCCTGATTGGTGGACGGCGACCGCGCACAGCCTACCCGCGCAGCAGCCCCGCGCAGGCCGAGTGGGCCAGATTTGAACTACATGTGACCCCGTGCGGACGATGCCTACCCGGCACCACTGGCACTTAGGATATGTGTCCATAGGACCCCTAAAGAGGCATTGACTCCCTCTGTCCTATCCTTCCTGAGGAGCCTAGACTTGCTCCACCTGCCCTACCAGCCCTACCTCTCCCTACCACGACAGTTCAAGGTGAAATATTACTGTACTATTGTTGTAACACGTGGGGACCACCTCCACATTGGCGCAGTGAGTAAACGTTCCCACGCGGTGATCAAGAGGACCTCGCCAAGATATCTCCATCATCGTTCTGCCGACTTCAGTCAAGACGTCTTAGATAGTGTTCAACGTTTCTGTGGTGTTTGTGTGTTACTGAGGAAGTCTTGGTTGTAGGGTTGATGTAAAGTCATGACTTGGTTACTGACTTTAATACTTAATATGATTACATGACTAGTAGCTACCAAGCTTGGCGGGCGTCCTGTACTTGTTTACCTTCTCTCTCTCTGGCGTCCCAGCCGCCGCACATAGAAAACGGATGGTACCATTTTCTGTGAACATGACATCCCTCCTTTTCTTTAAAAAGAATGAATACAGGATGTCTACCATGCTTGTAGCACAAAGCAAAGTTATTGACACAAAGTAAGTTATTACCATATCAAGAGATACTGCATACATTTAACATTAATTAAGCACACAAAGAATTTAAACAACTTAATCTTTTCCACAAAGGATTTCAATGTTAAAAATACATATGCAATGTTAAACAAACATGAAAGAAACTGTAATACAAAGTTACAAAATATTGAATGAGATATCTGCATTATTCAAACAATATTAAATTTAGTTCAGCATGACAAGTAAATATTTTGATTTACATAGGAACACAATTAATCATCAAATCGTGTAGGGCGTTTAACATGACGTTTAGGACGAGAGTCCTTAAATGCAATAACATCCCTTGATGAATTGTTTGTCGGGTTATAACTATTTTTTTCTTTTTCTTTTGCTCGACTTTGCACTTCATCATTTTCTACACAAGTTGGAATCATTTTGAAATAAGCCATATTACGTGTTATACTATGATCTCTATTACTAGCTGTTACCATAGTTCCTTTTACACTAATCACTTTATATGGTTTTGTATCATACGGCATATCTAACTTTCCCTCTTTTTTCTTTTTAACGAGAACAGTGTCTCCAACCTTTATGAACTGTTCCTTTGCACGTTGATCATGAGCAATTTTCATTTTGCCCTTGGCTAGTGCATCCTTCTGAGCGAGACGTTTATCCGTTACCTCGGCTGGCATGACGGGTAGTGCGATTCTCATAGGACGTCCAAATAAAAGTTCGCCAGGCGACTTGCCCAGTGTTCCATGTGGTGTTGCACGGTAGTTCCTGAGAAAAGCATACATAGCTTGTTTCCAGGATCGTCCTTCGGCATGAGCACAGCGTACCGCTTTCATGAGAGGTTGCATGAATCTCTCAACTTCTCCATTTGCTTGGGGATGTAGTGGCATCACACGGCGGTGTTTGAATCCAATATGCTCAGCAAAGTTGACAAAGTCTTGTCCATTGAATGGCGGTCCATTGTCCGTCTTGACAACTTCAGGAATGCCAAAGTTTGAAAAGATCTTGTCAAGTTTCGGGATGACGGCCTTTGCAGATGTGGAATTGATGATTTCTACTTCTGGATAACGTGAGTGATCATTAATGACTACCATCAAGTACTCTCCAGTTGGTAGTGGTCCGCAGAAGTCCATTGATACTTCCGTCCATGGTGCAGCAGGTAGTGGTGAAGGTTGTAGAGGTGTTGGTCTTGAAGTATCCACTGCAGCTTGGCAAGGGACACAGGCATCATGCATATCCTTTGCTTGACGATCAATGCCAGGAAACCACACCTTTTCTCGTAGCAGCTGTTTGGTCCTAACAAGACCTTGGTGTCCTTGATGTGCAAGCTTCAGAGCACGTTGCTGGAGAACAGCTGGAATAACGATACGAGTACCTCGCAGCACAGTGTCGCATTGTTGCGTAACACTTAATTCTGTCTGGATGCGTTCAAGTGCTTTGAATGCATCTTGGTCAACTCCTGAGGGTGGGATGCGTGGAAACTTTTTCTTAGTCAATGCATCCACTGTTGCTTGCAGAGTTGGGTCCTCTAGGGTTGCAGTACGGATTTCATCAAGAGTGAGAGCCTTAGGGACTGCATCACAGGTTACAGAGTGTACATATTCCTCGGCAACTTGCTGATGCTTGGTGATGGTGAAACTGTTGGCAGGATGTCGACTGATGTAATCAGCGGGATTGCCTGCACCCGGCTTGTATTTCACCGTAAAGGTTTATGGTTGCAGACGAAGAGCCCATCTCTCAATGCAAGCTGGTGGTTTGGACTTTGGATTATTGAAGATGGTCTCCAACGGTTTGTGGTCAGTGACTATCGTGGTGAAGGGTGCACCAAGCAGATACACATTGAAGTGTTCACAGCCCCATACAAGAGCAAGAGCTTCCTTCTCTGTCTGACTGTATCGTTGCTCAACATCTGTGAGAGAACGGCTGGCGTAGGCAATTACTACTCGGGAATCTGGTTGACCAGGTTTGTGTTGGGCTAAAACAGCACCTAATCCAACAGGACTAGCATCCACCGTTAATTCAGTGTCCATTGATGGATCAAAGTATGCAGCAGTCGCATTCTCTACTAGTGCATCTTTCACAGCATCAAATGCATTTTGCTCGATATCGCTCCAGTACCATGATGCATTTTTCTTCAGGAGCTCACGTAGAGGCTTCGTAATGGTAGCAAAATCTGGAATGAAGCGAGAACAGTAGTTTGCCATTCCCAGAAAACTATGTACTTCAGTGGACGTTGAAGGAGGTGCAGCGTTCTTGATATCTGCAACTTTCTTAGGATCTGGAGACAGACCTTTGTCACTAAGTACATGTCCAAAGAATTCAATTTTATGTTGATTGAACTCACACTTTGCTCGGCTTAACGTCAAATTCTTTTCTCGTAAGCGTTGCAATGTTGCACGAAGAGCTTTGTCGTGTTCAGCTTGGGTACGGCCATAAACAATGATGTCATCAGACATGTTGTCAGCATTAGGTATGTCTTGCAATACCTGGCTGATGATGTGCTGGAATACCTCGGCAGCACTGTTAATACCAAAACTCAGGCGCTTGTACCTATACAGACCTCGATGTGTCGTAAACGTTGTGATGAATCGACTCTCCTCATCAAGTTCAAGCTGATGATAGCCCTTGTTTAAATCTAACTTGCTGAATATAGTTGCACCATTCAAGCGGTAGATCATATCATCTACAGTCGGTGTAGGATGGCGTTCACGCATTATTGCCTTGTTGGGAACACGCATGTCCACACAAATGCGTATCTCATCTGGATTCTTCGGCTTTGGTGGAGTGACAATTGGGCTTACCCATGGTGTTGGGCCTGTTACTGGTTCAATGATATCTAGTTCTATCAGCCTATCCAGTTCGGCATCGACTTTCTTGCGAGTATGGAATGGTTGTCGGCGATGTGGTTGGGCAACTGGAATTACATCTGGGTTGATATGCAGATGTACTTTGCTATCAGTATAACAACCTATGGATTTAAATCGATCAGAAAATTCAGCAACAATAGCATCAACATTGTTTGCAGATTCCACTGCTACAGCATTAGAAAGCTGAAGTAGCCCCAATTTGGTTGAAGTCTTGTAACTGAGTAAAGACTCCTTTGCATTCCTAACAACATGGAATGTAGTAATGAGCATTGCATTCTTTGACTTAATCTCTGCAGTGAAAGTTCCAATCACTGGCAAGGCTACCTTTGAAGCATAGGCAGTGGCTTTGCCATTATAGTTCTCAAGCTTTGGGAACTGTTTTTTAATTTTTTCATAGTGGCACTCAGCAATGGTGTCAATGTTTGATCCAGTGTCAATGAGAACCTTGAGACAAATACCAGCAATGTATACACATGTCTCTGGGTTGTTTGGAAGATCATTCCATTCTGTGATTGCTTGTACTCCATAAGTATAATCACATTCACTGTCATCTGAGACTGGTTGTAATGAAATGTTGTCTTGTACATTATTAACATTCTGGATATGAGGTGCAATATTGTGTTTACCACCTCGACCCCTATGACCTGATCCTCGTACAGTGCTTTTATTCATTGACTGTGGTTTCTTTAGTGCGGAACGACACATAGCACCAAAATGACCTAGTTTTCCACACTCATAGCACTTCTTACCTTGAGCAGGACAAACATTATCTTGGTGTGGGTAGTCTCCTCCACAATTGTAACATTTATTGTTGACACCCTCTGATGTGGGTCGTCGTGACTGTTTGAGCCTTGTTCCTTGACCCCAGTTGTGACGTGGTTCTCGGCTAAATTTACTGTTAGGTTTGCCATGATATTTTCTTTGATCACGGTGTCCTCCCTGAACCTTACGTACCTCATCACTGTTAGTAACAGTGGCAGAACCGTTATTAGCACTGCACTCCATGACACGAGCATCACGTGCAGCATCTTCCATTCGACGAGCCATATCCAGTATTTTGGTAAGATAACTGTCATCATCAACAAGTTCTAGAGCTCTTCGACGGAGACGTGTAGATGTGCATGTTTCAATTATTTGCTGTTTGATTTCTTTGTCAACATCAGCAAACTCACAATGGGCTGCTAAACCCTGCAGACGTGTGTGGTATTGATCCACAGTTTCATTAGAGAGTTGTTTTGCTCTCCTGAAATGCATAATTTCCATTGCAGTATTTTGCCTTGGTTTGAAATGCTCTGTTAGTTTGGCTTTGGCAGTGTCATAATCTTTGGCACCACCAGTGTCTTTCAGTGTGTCAAAGATGTCACAAACTCTATCACCTGCATAATGAAGTAGAAAGGCACGCTTTCTTTCAGCACTTTTGATGTCAGAAACTATCAACAAATTTTCAAACCTTTTAAGCCATTTGACCCACCTCTGTGACAGGTTTGTCTGGTCACAGTCAGGATCAAATGCAGGAAACTGAGGTATATTTGCCATTTTTTACTGAATAAATGTAAACTTATCACTTAAATGTTCCTCAGAATATTAAACACTTACTGCACTGAATATGTTAGTCAAGAATTCACTGTAATTACTTTAATTTTGCAAAGCACACAAGCATTTTAATGCAAAAGTTCACACCAGTGCACAATATAGCAGCAACTGACTTCTTACCTAGCCCTTGTGTACATGTGTTGTTCCTACTCACAGCAGCACAGCAGTTGGTACAGCAGCAGTTGGTACAGCAGTTGGTGCAGCAGTTGGTACAGCAGTCAGTTCAGTGTGATGAATTTTGTAGCACGAAGCGTCGTTTCGTAACCAAAACATCAGGTTTTGTACACATCAATGCGTCGTTTCGTACACAACGTCGGCAGATTCCTCAGTACTGTTTCTTCAGCACAGCTTGGGTAGCACACAGCTTGGGTAGCACACAGCATTGGTTAGCACACAGCATCGTTTAGCACACAGCATTGGTTAGCGCACAGCATCGGTTAGCATACAGCATCGGGTATGGCGCTCACAGCTTCTCTTCCTCCTCCAGGCAGCATGCTTCTCCCTTGTGTTTGAAACTGAACAAATACCTGCGTTCACAGTTCATCCTCGTCGCCAATGTGGTGTTTGTGTGTTACTGAGGAAGTCTTGGTTGTAGGGTTGATGTAAAGTCATGACTTGGTTACTGACTTTAATACTTAATATGATTACATGACTAGTAGCTACCAAGCTTGGCGGGCGTCCTGTACTTGTTTACCTTCTCTCTCTCTGGCGTCCCAGCCGCCGCACATAGAAAACGGATGGTACCATTTTCTGTGAACATGACAGTTTCCAGTCTCGAATTACTGCGCTTTGGTTGTGCCATAGATGTTCTTCGGCTTGTTGTTCAATAGTTGTGCCCAAGATATTTCAGTCCCTGTTTTTTTTGTGCATATGTTTTATTCCACATCTCGTGCAATCCCCCAAGATTCTCCATAAGTTCCAGTTATCAGTGTTTTACACGGATTATTTCCCCGGATTTTTTTGCATTTTATTGTCTTGTCCCCCAAGCACCGATTCCCGCGGTCCCCAAGTTCTTTGAAGAAGGGGAGACAAGTACCACCATTCACACGGAATACGGGCCACCGTTCATGAGCATATCCGACCTGTATTGTTTACAAATCCGCTCGCGGAGGATTTCAGGCTGTCGTTCCCGAGCGCATCCGTCTCCAGTGTGTTTACTACAGCGACGCTGGTCCCAGCTCTGCAGGGTGCTTGATACAGGTCTGTTACTTTCTCATTTCTACTGTTAGCTAGACGTAACCTGTTCTAGGTTTTCTACAGAAGTAACGGCTCAAGGGGAACAGATACATTAAGTAAGCCAGTGAGTTTGTGTTCATACCAGATTTAAGGTGGATGGTGATCCGCCCTGCACACAGTTTCCACGTTCACCTGAAAAAAGTGTTTTTGAGAACCCTTAGCCCAGTGCTTATGAAAATCAGGCACGTTGCTTGTTAAAGTTCCTCAAAGTGCCTGCCATATCAGATTTTCCAGTTTTGCAAGTGCAGTAAGTGCCCAGTTTTTGTCTAAGCCCCAAGTGATTTAGGTACCAATTAAGTGTGCAGTGTTTTATGTTGCTTGAAACCCACCTGGCCCCATCATTTACATTATTGACTGTGCAGTGCTTATTTTTCCTTGTGGAACATTTATCTCTATCTCTGAACATTGGAACCTTAAGTGTGGCCATTGGTGTCTGTGTTTTTTTGTTGTTGTTGTTTGTTTTTTGTTTGAGGTGATATACATGTGAGGTGCCTGGCCCCAGATCTAAGGCTTATTACCAGGCATGGCACGATATTATTGAGCTTTAGTTTTCGACACCAGCACAATGGCTCTAATCAAGATAAACTCTGCTTCGGATGCTGAGCTGCAGCTGCTACCGGGTGTAGGAGATACATTGGCCGCTCGCATTATCAAGTTTCGGCATCGCCACGTGATCACGGAGGACAACATTTATGATATCAACCGCCTTCGGGCCACACCCGATTTGATGGTTGCTATATCTTTTGAGGCGGACCCGTCCCAACAGGGCCCCGGGCCCTCAGGTCAGGAGGCAGGAAGTCGTTCATCGTCCTCGTCCAGCGAAACGGGTACCCGCCGTTCTCCTAGGGATGCCGCCAGCGGCAGACAACGTGGACGCCGACCTCAGTCACCAGCTTACTCCAGGGCTAGTGGCCTGCAAGGTACTCGGCAGGGGAGCCCCTCTCACCATCGATCGGCTCGATCAAGGAGACGGCCAGCTCGACACTCGTCACACAACTCTCGGACTTCCGATTCAGATGCCTCTCTATCCCGCAGCAGGCGGACAGGTTATCGCCAACAGAAAGAGAACTTCCGCACACCACCTCGGGCGTTGGACTATGACGGGAAGTCGGATTGGGCCACCTTCTACCGCCGTTTCACGTCTTATGCCTCGGAAAAGGACTGGAGCGGACCTACGTTATTGACACAGTTAGGGTGGTGCCTCAAGGGTAAGGCGAGTGATTTTTACAATCACTTACTGGACAGAGAACCGTCGATCGATTATAATCGCATGATGCATAAGATGATCAAGCGATTTGGCGATAGGGAAGTTCTGGATGTAGCCATGATGAAGCTACATCCAGGCTCAGCAGGAACCAGAAGAGGATATCGCTGATTGGGCAGATAGGGCCCATCACTTGGCTCATCGGGCCTACAAACATGTGCCACGATGGGAAGTGGAACAAATCGCAGTAATGAGATTTGGCCAGGGATTACAGGATAAGAGTCTGGCAGGATACATTTCCAATGCGAGGAACTCCTCCATGGAGGAGGCTATTGATCGGGCCCAAACCTTCCAGCACAATGCCATAGCGATCCACGGTTCCTCAGGTTCCAAAGGATACGACTCCCAACACCGAGTGCCCCAAGGTCCTGCAGTGGGAAGGTACTCCCAGTATGAGCGGCCACCCAGGAGTAATGACGCTCCTCGGCGCATGAGCGGCCACCCAGTAGTAATGACGCTCCTCGGCGCTCGACACTCGCCCTTCCCAGCTCCCCAGGCACGTCACCGGCTACCAGCTCTTCAGGTTTTGGAATCAACACTTGCCGACCATCGAGTGCGGGCTCGCATCCTTTATCTTCCATGGGCGTGGAGGCGAAGTTGGACACCTTGGTAGCAGGTATCTCAGAGACCAACGGGAGATTGGACCAGGTGTGTGAGAGTTTGAGGCACCTTACAGTTGCTCTTATGTCACCACAGCATCGCCGTAGCCCATCCCCTAGGCGACCTGTTCAGTGCTACAGGTGTGGGAAAGAGGGTCATTTTGCTCGGGACTGTGAGGAATCCGAAAGGGATGAGGAAGCAGTCCGCCAGCACGGGGACACCTCGGGCAACAGGCCACGTGTTTCATTTAAGGACCAGAATTCGTCTTTAAACGCTGCCGGGTCGGCTCATTCGGCCTAAATCCGACCCAGTGCATAACAGGCCAAGGAGGGGCATCGGAGCAAGATGCTGACCAGATATTGTCTAGAGGCGTGGAAGACATCTCGGCTCACACTGACAGGGGGGACATGGACATTAGCACATCAGACACTGACAACCAGCAGAGTTTGGTTATGCTAAGTGAGAACTCGTCAAGTGAGGCCCCTTCAGGAATCCAATGCAGGACAAAAGTGGCAATTCGGGACCATGCCACTACTGAACAGACAGGTCTGGATCAGGAAGCGAAGCAAAATTCTCACAGGAAGTGGGGCCTGTTAAGACACAATGTGGAAAGGAGGGCTCAGAAGAAAATAAAGAATGAACTAGCATCTGGTCAGTTCTTGGAAGGCATAGATCCAATTGCTTTCCCTTGGGATCCTGGGGGTGAGATGTGGGAAGAGGGTTGCTCTGTCAAAGGACTCACATTCAAGGAGCAGCGCTTCGGTGCGAGGAATATTGTTAGGACAGAGTAAATTCCTAAGAGTGAAGCTGAAAAAAAGGAAAAAAAAAGAGAAAAAGAAAAGGGAATAGTGTAGTGTATGCAATGTTGAAACAGTTCGTGTACAGTGCAAAGATAATACGGGTAATAATTGTAATAGGACCCATTCATGAAACCAGAAATGTTCTCCTCTGTGGCTTTGCTTGCAACTCCATCCCCTGGTGTGGAGCTGGCGAAGACTTTTTACAAAAAGACATGTTATATATAGTGAAACATTTCCCTCTAGTATACCCATTGTTCTATAGGGACGGGAGGAGTGTGGAGGGAACCACATTCAAAGTGCCCGCCAAAGGAGACATTTCATAGTGTAGGCAGGACTGTGCCCTGATTGGTGGACGGCGACCGCGCACAGCCTACCCGCGCAGCAGCCCCGCGCAGGCCGAGTGGGCCAGATTTGAACTACATGTGACCCCGTGCGGACGATGCCTACCCGGCACCACTGGCACTTAGGATATGTGCCCATAGGACCCCTAAAGAGGCATTAACTCCCTCTGTCCTATCCTTCCTGAGAAGCCTAGACTTGCTCCACCCGCCCTACCAGCCCTACCTCTCCCTACGACGACAGTTCAAGGTGAAATATTACTGTACTATTGTTGTAACACGTGGGATCAACCTCAACAGTAAGATAAACGAAAAAGATTTGTTGTTGATTCACTTTGGAATGCCTGAACCTTCTAGTGTTACGAGCTCATCTCCTGAGGTGCACGCCCATCTCCTGAGGTGCACGCCCATCTCCTGAGGTGCACGCCCATCTCCTAAGGTGCACGCCCATCTCCTGAGGTGCACGCCCACCTCCTGAGGTGCACGCCCATCTCCTGAGGTGCACGCCCATCTCCTGAGATGCACTTCCATCTCCTGAGGTGCACGCCCATCTCCTGAGGTGCACGCCCATCTCCTGAGGTGCACGCCCATCTCCTAAGGTGCACGCCCATCTCCTGAGGTGCACGCCCACCTCCTGAGGTACACGCCCATCTCCTGAGGTGCACGCCCATCTCCTGAGATGCACTTCCATCTCCTGAGGTGCACGCCCACCTCCTAAGGTGCATGCCCATCTCCTGAGGTGCACGCCCATCTCCTGAGGTGCACGCCCATCTCCGGAGGTGCACGCCAATCTCTTGAGGTGCACGCCCCTGTCTTGAGGTGTACGCCCATCTTTTGAGATGCACGCCCATCTCTTGAGGTGCACGCCCATCTCTTGAGATGCACGCCCATCTCCTGAGGTGCACGCCCATCTCCTGAGGTGCACGCCCATCTCCTGAGGTGCACGCCCATCTCCTGAGGTGCACGCCCATCTCCTGAGGTGCACGCCCATCTCCTGAGGTGCACGCCCATCTCCTGAGGTGCACGCCCAAATCCTTAGGTGGAACACCAACTCTACGAGCCCCGTCGATATGTTCTGATGAGAGAGAAAGAGAGAGAGAGAGAGAGAGAGAGAGAGAGAGAGAGAGAGAGAGAGAGAGAGAGAGAGAGAGAGAGAGAGAGAGAGAGAGAGAGAGAGAGAGGTTAGAAAGATGTAGGAGAGAGAACAGTTATTCTATATAATTTACTTCGAAATTGGAACCATTGCGAAAACTTGGTCGCCGCCTGACACCGTTCTTCCTCCACAAACAATCAATGGCACTAACGATGCACTTATTAGTATGATTAACGTAATTCACGCAGCTCTTGATAAAAAGGAGTTTCCTGTTGGGTTATTTGTTGACCTGCGTAAGGCTTTTGACACTGTCAACCATCAAAACCTTCTTCTTAAATTACATCATTATGGAGTCAGAGGACACTCCCTGCAATACCTCAAATCTTATCTTACTGACAGGCTCCAGTATGTTTCTGTGAATAATACAATTTCTCCCACCCTACCCATCAACATTGGTGTTCCTCAGGGCAGCATACTTGGCCCTCTCCTCTTTCTCATCTACATTAATGACCTTCCAAATGCCTCCCAACACCTCAAACCAATTCTATTTGCTGACGACACAACCTTCATTTACTCCAGTCCTGACCCCCTTGCTCTAAATGCCACAGTAAATACTGAGCTAGAGAAAGTCCATCTTTGGCTAACTGCCAACAAACTCACCCTTAACATTGACAAAACGTTTTATATTCTGTTTGGCAATAAATCCTCTAATCAGATAAATCTCAAAATAAACAATACCCAAATTTGTAACAAATTAGATGGCAAATTCCTTGGCGTTCTCATCGACCACAAGCTGAATTTCCAGGGTCACATTCTAAATATATCAAAAAAAGTTTCAAAAACTGTTGGCATTCTTTCTAAGATCAGATATTATGTACCCCGCCCTGCTCTGGTTACTCTCTATTACTCCCTCATCTATCCATACCTCAACTATGGTATTTGTGCTTGGGGTTCTACTACCCAAAATCATTTACGTCCTCTCATTACCCAACACAAAGCTGCTATTAGGACAATAACCAACTCTGGCCCCAGACATCACTCGGTACCCTTACTCAAATCTCTGAATATGTTAGATATTAAGTCACTGCACATTCTCTCTTGTGTATTATACATATATAAAACGCTGAACTGTAATGCCAATCCTGACCTCAAAAGCTTCATTGAAGGTTGTAACAGAACCCATGAGCACCACACCAGGAATAAATACAGTTTTGATATTCCTAGAGTACGACTTAATCAAACTAGAAATGCTCTACAAATCAAGGGACCCAGAATGTGGAATGACCTTCCCAACCATGTTAAAGACTGTACCTCTCTCAACCAGTTTAAGATAAAAACTAAACAATACCTAATAAATTCCCTGTAACCCCCTCACTCCTTTATTGTCAACCCATGTCTGTTATTTTATTTTATTATTATTATATTTTTTTTTAATCAACACTGTTTGTCAACCTATTGTATTTGTGCTGCTTTTTCAGTCATGTTCCCCCTTTTTTTATCTTTATTTGTATTTGTTTTCAACACTTTTTATTCTTTATGCTCAATTAGTATTAAGTTCTAGATATTAATGTTTTTCTTGCCCGAAACGCATTGCGTAATAGTGGCTTTAGGCATTGTATGTACTAGCTCTATCTATATATCAATCCATTAATGTAACATCACTTGTATGTATGTACCTTACCTGAATAAACATATTTATTTATATTTATAATGAAGGAAATAAACAACCATACAAGTAATCAGACAGACATTCTCTCTTATGGTATAGCTATATTATCCATAAGAGCTTGTAAACACTAGGAGGACCTCTGGACTTCCCACATACTATCCGCATATCATTGTATATACTCTAGGAAAACTCCAGAGAGGCGAGACCTGATTATTTCAGCTATTCAACTAAACGTGCTAAACAAATATGTTTTTTAGCATGTTTGGTTGACGAGGCCAGGTGGAGGTGGGTGGGCACAGGTAAGGCCAGGCACCACCTTGTGGGTTGCCCACAGCAGGTGTCCGAGGGGAGCGTGTTTGGGGAGTTGCTGTTGTCAAGTTAAGCAACATTGACCAGTCATTTCCTGGGAAAACCAAGCAGCTGCCATCAGAGAGCAACTCACACTTGCACACACACATTCTAATACACACACACACACATACACAGACTCTAATACACACACACACACACACACACACACACACACACACACACACACACACACACACACACACACACACACACACACACACACACACAAAGCCAGGACGTTTTTTTCCCTCAGCCAGGGAAAATGATGGAGGGACATCACCAAATACAGGGACAGGGGAGAATAGTGGATACTACCTTTGAATGGCTCAACCAGACATTTGGGGGATTCGACAGAGACCTGCAGGCAATGCAAATGGGGTTCAACAGAGACCTGCAAGAAATGAAAATGGGATTCAGCAGAGACCTGCAGGACATGAAAGAGAGGTTTGGCAGAGACCTGCAGGAAATGCAAACGTTAATACAGAACCAAAGGAGTGAGTTAGAGGAAGCCAGAGAGGAGATAAAGAGACGCAGGGAAAATCAGAATTCAAACCAGCACAGGGTATGCAACCTCCTGGAAACAGGGGACGAAGCTGATGGAAGGCTCCTTCCAGGGGGGAACTCTTTTGTAGAAATACTGCAGAACAGCCCAAGTGCCAAGGCCGCTCTAGAGGCAGCAGCTATGAAAGCAGCTACCTCATAGGAAGCTGCAAAATGCACTGAGCAAATGCTGGAAAGGAAACGAACAATTATAGTTGCAGAGTACAGCAACCAGAGGGATCCAATCGGGAGGAGTGGAGAAGGAGGGACCGAGCAACCATGACAGAGATCTAGGAGGGAGTGGATATGGAGGAGCTAGATGGAAACATAGGGAAGGTTTTCAGGCTGGGCATCTACAAGAGGGAAAGGAAACTATTGATAAAGTTAGTGCTCACGAACGAGGCAACAAGGGAGAAAATCCTATCCAGGAAGAACAGACTTGTGAGGTTAGGGGGATACGAGGACATCTTTATGCAAAAGGACATGACAAGGGAGGAGAGAAGGAAGGCTGCAGAAACAAGGAGGAGACGCAGAGAAAGAGGTGGGGAAGTGGGAGCCACAGGACTCAGCTCAGTGTCTCCAAGAACTTCAGAAGGGAGTGTGAATACTCCCACCAGCAGACCAGCATCCCCAGGGAGGATTGTAACAGAAGCCTCCCACCAACCAACCTCTCGGCCATCCCCCACCAATCACCTGCACCTCCCCAGACAGTAAAGTCCCCCTTCAGACCATGCCCCCCATGTTCCCCGATCCCAGACCCTGCCATGTTCCCCCATGTCCTTTTTCTCCCCCAGCACCTACCCCAGACCCTCCCATGTTCCTCGCATGCCCTTTTTCTCCCCTAGCCCCTACCCCAGACCCTCACTGTTCCTGCACCCCTTGCCCTTCCCTGTTTCTCCAGCCTGTGCCCTTCCCAGTTTCCCCATCCCAAGTTCTCCTCCCAACCCCACCCCCCTCCCTCCAGGTCCCCCTCCCCAGGCTCCCCTCCCCTTGCCAACCCCTGACCTCCCTGTCAACCCATCCCAGTCTACCCTGCATACCCCAACCCGTGACCTCCCACCACATGCCCCTCCAGCTCCCCCATCGCATGACCCAACTAATCCCCAACCCCGGACCCCCTCAGCCACTTCACGACAGCCCCTCCCCCCTAGCCCCCCTGTTCCAGACCCTCCCAGCCCCCTCACACCCCAGACCCCTCAGGTCACCTATCCTAAAGCATTAATTTCAGTGATACAATCACTTACACATGAAATATTCAGTTCCTTCCTCATGTTTAGTAATTTAGTTGTACGGGGGCATCCGAGGATAATCCTCATGGCTTCGTTTTGCATCTTTTCCAGCTCTCCAAGCATTCTCTCAGGCACTAGAGCAAGCATGGGTGCAGCATAATCAATCAGCGACCTAATATATGAGAGATACATCAATTTGACAATTCTCAAATTTGCACCATAGCTTGGATGGTAGCCTGCCACAGTCTTGAGAGCACGGAGCCTCTCTCTACATTAGCGACCCAGTCTGGCTACAACATTGCGGTACAGTAAGGAACTTCAAGACCAAGGAATTTGTATCTGGTTACATAGTCGAGCAGAGAGCCATCATGCAACTGCATTTTGCGAACGGCCCCACCCCGTCTGGGTGGGCGTCGGTTCAGGATCTTTGTTTTCTCTACTGAGGTGACCAAGCCTAGTTCATAGGACAATAGTTTTGCTATATATACTCGTTATTCGTTGACATGCGTTCGCTACTTAAACTACCATGTACTGTACTTATGTAAAATCTCCCATGTCTCTTCACTCATCTCACCGAACCCTACAGGCTCTGTGATATATTGTTTAATTAATTGAGATTCACAAATAAAGCTTATTATAAAGCTTATAATAAAGTATATGTTATCAAAAAGGCAGAGCTTAGTTTAGTTCATTTATTATGCACCCCATACCCATCCTATGGGCGATAGTGGAGTGTTACAGAGGCACATAATGGGCTCAGGGACCGAGCCCCACAATTCATATAGCCAAGCAAGTTATAATCTTGATAAGCTAGTTACAAAAGTCAATGCACATTGTCACATCAACAATGGGCTCGAGACCGACCACAAGTACAGTTTATAATTTAAGCAACTGACATATATGGAGGGCTAGTGTCACAATTGATATGTTTATCCTACACATAACCCCCTCTCCCCCATCCAATGGGCAGCGGTGGATAGGTTACAATCAAGTCGTTTTTTGCGTTTTATTCAGAGATTAGATCTTATTGGGTGAGGAAAGATATTCATATTTTAAAGAAGGCTTCTTGGCTGATGCACTCCATTGATGGAAAATATACAACCTTTTGAAAATCAATGTTAGTTTGATCTAGATATTGTAATTAACGAAAGTATTTATGTCATCTGAAAGGTAGAAATATAGGCTACATTTAAAATCCTGTCATAAATATAACTGAAGTGAAAACGAAGATATATGCGTTTTGATAGTTACTTGATGGCTAGCTCTGAGAGTGTGAAGCCCTGCACACCAGCCAATAAATTGTATAATTAGTTTCCATATATTTTAATTAATCTTAAAAATCTATATGTCAGAAGAAAGGAAGATGTAGCCGTTAATGTGACAACATTTAAAAATATATATATCTTAAGTTAAATAAATAATACCACCTTATTGCCGGTGTCCGGACACATGAAAATTACCTAGGTATCAGTATCCAGCCAGGCGGGGATCACAGGCTGCACAATACTGATAAATTTTGTAATGCACTACTTGTGGTCCATCTCGAACCCATTTATGATGTGACGACTTATCGCGAATTTTGTAACTAGCTCATCAAGATTGTAACTTGCTTAGCTAAATGAATTGTGGGGTTCGGTCCATTCATTTTCTTTCTTTATTATGCACCCCATAATACACATCCCGTGGGCGGTGGTGTAAAGGATTACACAGGCACATAATCGGTTCAGGAACTGAACCCTCTAGTTCGTTTAGCTAAGCAAATAACAATCTTTTGACGCTAGTTACAAAATTATTAATGTACACATACTTATGCATACATGTACATATTCATACGTATACATATATACATACACATACATATTTAATCACCACCACAAATACACACATCAGTAATCTTTTGTGTCACAAGTGATTCAACAAGAGGCTCACAACAGTCACTATACAAGGCACTTTACATTTATGGTGAGTCACACAGTTACTAGTCTTGCTGCACACCCACCCAACTGGGCGGCAGCTTTACAGTCATGTGCTCCACACCCACCCAACTGGGCGGCAGCTTTACAGTCATGTGCTCCACACCCACCCAACTGGGCGGCAGCTTTACAGTCATGTGCTCCACACCCACCCAACTGGGCGGCAGCTTTACAGTCATATGCTCCACACCCACCCAACTGGGCAGCAGCTTTACAGTTACCTGGTGTTATTCTTCACCTATATCTTTTTCTGGTTAATCCCTATTTACATTATGCAGTTCAGGTTTCGTCGCCATACTATAGTTTTTAGTGTAGTTAATTTACCACATAATGGGTTCAGGGACTGAACACAATTTATTTATCTAAGCAAGTTACAATCTTGAGGAGCTAGCCACAAAATTCATAGAACCTCCTTGGTACTATACTGTATATATATACTGGTAAGAAGTATAATAATCCTGAGAAATCGTGTAAATTATGTTGTACGAGTGCTTCCAGTTAAGTAACATAGTTCATTTGTGTGCGCGTGCTTGAAGAGGAAATGCTATCCACCCCCCCCCCCCCATTGTAAATATTTGTGGGTTTCAGACCATACGACCACGGCTTACCCTCGCCGCGGTCGAGGGTAAGAACACCGGATGTATACCCAGTATTACAAGTAAACATTAGCAATAACAATTATGGAAAGTTCCTTCACCTATACATAGGCAAGAGACTGAACTTCAGCACCCACATACAACACATAAGGGGATGCTCTGAGAGAGAGAGAGAGAGAGTGAGAGTAAAAATATCCACTGATGTCTGATTAAGTCCTTTTGGGGACCTTAATCATTAGGACGTCCAATGATTAACGCAAAGTGAAGCGTATTCAGATGGTATATTGACAACATTCACTCCAAAGGATACCTGATCAACCAGGCTGTGACTCATACGTCAGGCTGCGAGCAGCCGCGTCTAACAGCCTGGTTGATCAGTCCAGCAACCAGGAGGCCTGGTCGACGACCGGGCCGCGGGGACACTAAGCCCCGGAAGCACCTCAAGGTAGCCTCAAGGTAGGTAGCATATCTCATAATGACCTAGTAGTACTTGGTGCACAAATACTTTTTCCAAAGGAATCACAATGTCGGAAAATCCGACACCATTTAATATCATACAGACAGATAAGAGCTGTGTTGTATAAACAAGTTACCCATAGAAAACGTAACTTGTAGTGGAATTACCGTCTAAAGAAAACGGGATATCATCACCACATACTATTATAATTCACCAGCTATTCTGCTGGGAATTGTTCTTAAATACATTAGTCTTTGGACTTTACCATCATAAAAACATCTTATATAAATTAACTTAATTATCAATATTAAAGTAGAGTAAATGTGACCCTTCTATCACTTTCTGAAATCTGGACAAAGTAGGCCAGGCGTCAGGGAGGAAGGAGGCAGCCATTGTTGTGTCACCTCCGAGACGTGTGGAGCAAATTCGGCTCCTATCATTCTGGACAATGTCGGCCAGTAACGTCAATAGTATGGAGTGAAACAGCCATTGTTATACGAGACCAGAGGCTCACACGGGAGCAAATTCGGCTCCTGTTAAATTTACTTGGACGTAGTGTTATGGAAGCCAAAGGTGTACCATTGTCAACACGCTGTCTACAAATTCAAGTTAAGTCTATCCGAAACCCGTTTATCATTCATTTATGGCCATTAATGTCAGGATATAGGGTGACCCGGTTAGATTACGTGGAAGCCTCAAACTAAAGGTAATTAAGCCAGGTCTTCATGTTCCATGTACTGTTTTCTCTGATATACTTGTCATATATAGGTATCTGGCTTCACAGCTAGCGCACTTTTGACAGGTCAAGACGAGGAAGGAAGATTTGTGCACCAGTTACTGGGTGATATGGAAGCTGCCTCAAAGAGGATAATTTGGTGTCTACACCCTAGTTATACCTGGTGGACTAGCCTGCTGTACTATAAGATAAGGAACCTCATCAATGTATGTAGCTATTACTGTAGTTTGATTGGCTGCATATATATTAATTTAATAACCCCCCCCTAATGTGTAGAGGATCGATTTGTGAGATTATGAGATTATTGCAGAAATACAGTCCACTTATCATTATACAAATTGCTATCGAAGTATATAAATTAACGTAAATATAAATTCATATAAATTAAATAAATATAAATCTCACAGGTCAGTTCCCACATTATTTGGTCATCTTCGAACCGGATGACGGATTATTTGATCCTTTGAACCCACATTTGGTCATCTTAGTACCGGATGAACCAGTTAACCAGTGGATTCATTAAATATACTAGTGCAGTGTTATTTAAACAAAGCCAGCAGTCAAGACGGCAGCGTAGCCTCGAGGGAGCTCAGGAGCCTCCCTCAGCCCAGTTCAGCTTCGTCAGCGGTTTCATGCACACCCACAGATATTTGGTGGCGTGTTATTTCGTGAAATGACAGCGCTAATATTGAATCCAGCCAAATTAGTGACTGTGTCTTCGCGAGATTGTTCACGGATTTCGTGGTGTTACATTTCGCGAGAGATTATCTACGAATTTTGTGGACTTTATTTCGCGAGGTCACTAATAATATTTAATACTTCTAGATAATATTAGAAGTTTCATAGAGGCTAATTAAGAGGCTATTATCAATAATTGTGTATATTATTTCTCCAAAATAGAGAATTATTTAATATATATTGCACTAGTGATCACAGTATAATATTTACTAATTGCCAACCCACAACAGGGTAGGATATGACTAGTTGAACTATTATTGCTCATCCTAGTCCCATTATTACCATAGTCAGTTGTACTATATTGAATAACCTAACACCATTAATGAATGGTCCAGACCCTATTTTGGGTGTAATTTTTATCAACTCGAGTTGAGTTGTGTATATATAATAATTTACTTATGATCATTACACCTTTGAGTGATTAATTAGTGTCTCTACCATCCTAGGGTGATATAGAAGAGCTAACCTAAAGGTACTTCCAGTGACACTGGTTTATCACTCAAATCATTAGTGTGGATGATTGTATATATATAATGTGTATTAATTTTAAGTGCTAACCTCTAGTAGAGGTAGGATTATTGCCTAGTGAGTGCAGAATTTACCCTAGGCTATCATTAGTGTTTGTTCAGTATTATGAGCAGCCCAAGTACAAGCCCCACAAGGCTTCACCAACGAGCCAGTATGGATAATGCAGGGAGAATGAAAAGAACCCTTGCAGGTCTTAAAGGCCACTTAACAAGACAGATCAAGAAATGTGAAGATTTGTCACAACAATCTCAAGTTGATTATGCTGACCTGGAAAGCTATTATCAAGCAGCTGCAGGTAAATTTGAGCAAATCAAATGCCAAATGGCTGTCCTTGTGGGGACAGACTACTACCATCAATTCATTGGTAGCCCTACTAAATATCAGGGCATAACCATGTTAAACTCTGCAGGAGTTAAATTACTCTCAGGCCCAGTATCAAGCCTGAGGAGACCTATGCCTGCAGATAAACAATACCAGTAGAAATCTAAATTTGTCAGCTGATTATATTTCTCCAGTAGCATTATACTAAGGAGATTACAGCTGACTATACCAACAGAGGTTGATGTTAGTATCATCATTTAAAGCTGGAGATGAGTTCATGAGGCTTCAGTGGCAAATCAGTGAACAGTAGCCTAAAACAGCTACAAGTCACTGCGACCAATGTCACTGAACCCACTGCAGTCTCAGAACCATACTTTACTTTAATGATGAGCTATTCAATCCTCTGAATCAATTAACTAAATTAAACCCCAATAAATCTGATGACTGATTTGATACATTTATTATTTAATCAAGATGTATTCCATGGGCCTCAGTGTTTATATATCAGTGACCAGTTACCTGAAGAAACTTCAAGTTATATCTAATGTCACTGATCTCACTGCAGTCCCTGAATCATACTTGACTGTAGTACTTGATCACATCCAGTCTTCTGGGTTAAATAATATGTAATAAGGCTTGAATATTAGCCTTTCAAGAGTTAACAGGGAAATGAGATCGCATTAGACTTCTAACCCCTGCAACTCTAGTACGGGACATCCGTCCTGTACGAACAGACACACAAATGTGTGATTACTAACTACTAACATCAAATTAATGTAATAATTCGAAGGAGGAGTATCGGTGTTCGTCTGTTCTAAAGAGGACTTCGACCCGTGAGCAGCCCCCTGGGGAATTATGTCGGAAAATCCGACACCATTTAATATCATACAGACAGATAAGAGCTGTGTTGTATAAACAAGTTACCCATAGAAAACGTAACTTGTAGTGGAATTACCGTCTAAAGAAAACGGGATATCATCACCACATACTATTATAATTCACCAGCTATTCTGCTGGGAATTGTTCTTAAATACATTAGTCTTTGGACTTTACCATCATAAAAACATCTTATATAAATTAACTTAATTATCAATATTAAAGTAGAGTAAATGTGACCCTTCTATCACTTTCTGAAATCTGGACAAAGTAGGCCAGGCGTCAGGGAGGAAGGAGGCAGCCATTGTTGTGTCACCTCCGAGACGTGTGGAGCAAATTCGGCTCCTATCATTCTGGACAATGTCGGCCAGTAACGTCAATAGTATGGAGTGAAACAGCCATTGTTATACGAGACCAGAGGCTCACACGGGAGCAAATTCGGCTCCTGTTAAATTTACTTGGACGTAGTGTTATGGAAGCCAAAGGTGTACCATTGTCAACACGCTGTCTACAAATTCAAGTTAAGTCTATCCGAAACCCGTTTATCATTCATTTATGGCCATTAATGTCAGGATATAGGGTGACCCGGTTAGATTACGTGGAAGCCTCAAACTAAAGGTAATTAAGCCAGGTCTTCATGTTCCATGTACTGTTTTCTCTGATATACTTGTCATATATAGGTATCTGGCTTCACAGCTAGCGCACTTTTGACAGGTCAAGACGAGGAAGGAAGATTTGTGCACCAGTTACTGGGTGATATGGAAGCTGCCTCAAAGAGGATAATTTGGTGTCTACACCCTAGTTATACCTGGTGGACTAGCCTGCTGTACTATAAGATAAGGAACCTCATCAATGTATGTAGCTATTACTGTAGTTTGATTGGCTGCATATATATTAATTTAATAACCCCCCCCTAATGTGTAGAGGATCGATTTGTGAGATTATGAGATTATTGCAGAAATACAGTCCACTTAACATTATACAAATTGCTATCGAAGTATATAAATTAACGTAAATATAAATTCATATAAATTAAATAAATATAAATCTCACAGGTCGGTTCCCACACACAAAACATAATTAAACACAACTGTGCCGTACAGTGTTATATATTTATTTCAGTTTGAACAATTTTTAACATTAAAGGATAAATCCTTTAACTGGTTGAAATTGGTTTTAACATTCGAAATCTAATTTGTTGATGTTAAATAATATAAGGTTCAAATTTATTAAGATACATACTTTTAAAACTATTTCTATTTGAAATTTAAATAACATAAAAAGAGTACAGAATATAACAAATACCGACTATATAAAAGACCTGACACTTGCAGCACTTAATTATGCTATTGTAACACATTGAAAGTAATAACATTATTTGATTCAGCAAAGCATTTGGTAAGGTTATAATAATAATAATAATAATAATAATAATAATAATAATAATAATAATAATAATGTATTAATTAATCATTTTAAATTATAATTCACAAGTTGCTAGCGCACAAGAAACAAATCCACGAATCATCATTACATTCTGTAACACCTACACATGATCCATGGTGCCAAATATTGCAACGGTCACAGCATACCCTCAGCTTCAAATCATTTGGCTTTCTGCAAATGCAGTACACTTCCATCGAGCATGACCGGATGATTCGTTTTCTTCTCAGTGTCTGAGCTGCAGGGAATGAGATGAGACACTTTCCATTAAAGTTCTCTTGAAGATGTTGTCTCATTCTGCACATCATACGAGGTTCACCGGATCTACACCACTTGCAAGTGATGCAGCAAACGCAACAGCATATACCCCACTCATACTTGAGTCCCTGTGTCTGCTGACATTCATTATATTGCATATCAGCTTATCATCCTGGCAATTAGCAAGAGCACACAAGATAACTGCAGTAGATTTGGATGGTAATTTATGCCTGGTGTCGTATATGTTAATTTGTCCAGTTACTCCAATGTTGGAAACGTTGATGGTTGGTGACCCCAGTGACATCCATCAACTTTGATAATTTGAATAAATTCACCGATTGTAACTGGCCAGGAGAGGTCCCGCTACAACGCTGGGTCATGAAGGCCTTCTAGGCTTGGCACAGTTTCATGAGGTCACATGCAGATTTTATGTGAAGGTCAGAGAGCTGTACATTTGTTCCTATGTTCATTATCTCGTCATCTGTTAAATAATTTAACATTGTCGAATGTGAAGCACTGTTATCACTCTCCTTATTGTTGCATTGGTGTGAGGAGTGGCAGTGATTGGTGCAGTTTATTTTTCTTTAAATAGGGGACATATATTTGTACTCCAGATACCAGTACAGTTGCACTGTTTCTTTATATATTTTATACTTGGGTTAGCAAGGCGAGACGCTTCTCTTAACGTGATACTGTTGGTATCAAATATAAATAGTTTTAAAGTATGTATCTTGATAAATTTGAACCTTATATTATTTAACATCAACAAATTAGATTTCGAATGTTAAAACCAATTTCAACCAATTAAAGAATTTATCCTTTAATGTTAAAAATTGTTCAAACTGAAATAAATATATAACACTGTACGGTACAGTTGTGTTTGCCTGCCACAGCCTGCCACAGCCTTGAGAGCACGGTGCCTCTCTCTACATTGGCGACCCAGTCTGGCTAAAACATTGCGATACAGTAGAACCTCAAGACCAAGGTATTTGTATCTGGTAACATAGTCGAGCAGAGAGCCATCATCCAACTGCATTTTGCGAAGGGCTCCACCCCGTCTGGGTGGGTGTCGGTTCAGGATCTTTGTTTTCTCTACTGAGATGACTAAGCATAGTTCCTGACATGTGTACAATACAGAGTTCAGAACATTTTGGGTGTTGGTATACCCATTGGTGCGGATCAGTATATCATCCACATAGCTAATAATGTGTTCGCTGGACCTTCTAGTTACTAAGTTTAAAAGTGCATTGATTAACACATTGAACAGAGTACGACTGAGGACACCTCCCTGTGGAGTGCCAAGTTCAAAATCTCTCGTTACACGCCTATGCCCTTGGAACAGTACAGAAGACTTCCTGTTGGATAGATTGCCTCTTATCCACCGTAGAAGCCATCCTCCAATATTCATTTTAGCAAGTTCTCTCAGAATGACGTGTGGGTTAGCAATGTCAAAGGCTGACTTAAGATCTAGAAAAGTGGTATATGACCTATCAGTATGCAGGGTGAGGAATGTGGTAATACAGTGATGTACACTCTTTCCATGCGTAAAGCAATATATCTGGGGAGACAACATATTATTAATTTTGTAAAGGAGACGGTTGAGAACCATCCTCTCAAGACACTTATAGAGACAACTAGTGAGGGAGATTGGGCGAAAAGCACTCGGCTGGTGAGGCTTAGGAATGGGAATAATAACACTGTTGGTCCATGACTTAGGAAGCTTCCCAGTTACATAGCTCATATTATACAATTGAAGCAAGGGATTCCCTGGAACTAGCAGAAGCATATGCAGTATGCCGTCAGTAACTCCATCCTCCCCGGGTGATGTAGCTTTGCCTTTATGTAGAGCAGAATCTAGTTCGTATTCAGTAAAAGCATGTCACAGTCATCCTCTTGATGAAGCATGAAGTCAAGGAGCCTTGCCCTATCAGTATATCTATCATTTAGTTCATTCTGTGAGGGTAGAGGAAGACTGTCAAAGCTGGATGTCGTGGCCCAAGCATCAACAAGCTCATTTGCTCTGTGCAGAGGATTAGGGTACGAGATCTCTGCAGCATTTTTCCCATTGGCATTGTTGATATCCTTCCATGCCCGACTTAAGTGGCGTGTGAGAATTGAGACCATGGACAAAAGTTTCCCAGTCTGTCTGCCTCAGCTCCACCATACGTTCCCTGGCCTCTGCCAGAGCCGCTTGAAAGAGCTTAAGCATTTCAGCAGTGCGGGTCCTTCTACAAGCTAGTCCAATTATTCTGGCAGTGCGTTTTAGTGCATGCAATTTAGAATCATTATAATAAGCATAAGTGCTATGACCAGTGTAATTTGGGTTACGTGGCCTGGACGATGGATCAAGTGATTCTATAAACTGCTCGATAGTACCTGTGAGCTCATTGTTAAAATCTTCAACTGATGAAGGCTCAGATGAACTGCACCAATCTGACACATGGGCAACAAAATTGTCTCGTTGATCGATGGGCAGAGCCAGCCTCTTCCGTTTGAACACTCCACCAGGGAGGATAGAGCTGCCAATGCTTACAGTGGCTAATATGGCCAGATGATCAGACGCCATATCTGGCACTATTGACGAGGCGCACACGGTGTGGGAGACGTTGACACCCAGACATAGATCAAGAATACCTCCGTAGATATTCGTTGGTTCAAGGTCACCCACAATCTGTGCATCATCGTGACTACCTAATAGTGATAACAGTTGGTTGCCGTTACGATTACTGAACTGCGAATTACCAATATTCCTGTCTAGTGTTATAATCACCTATAATGATGGTAGGCTCAGTCTGAATACAGATAGGAAGGTCAGCATAATTAAAGTTACAAGGAGTTGATTATTTAGTACATAGTTGTTTTTCTCTTTAATTGGATGATAGATGGGGAGTCTTTAACGTGAATGGGAATACATACATACACACATACATACATACACATACATACATACATGCATACATGAGTACATACATACATACATACATACATACATACATACATACATACATACATACATACATACATACATACATACATACATGCATACATACATACATACATACATACATACATACATACATACATACATATACGTCCAGTCATTTCGTCATTTCGTGACAAAATCCAATACAGCTTATATTGGTGAGACGCCACTGTGATGAGGTTTATATATCACAGGAACTGTAGGTTAATGTGTGACATAAGTGAGGTTAGATGAGGCATCTACAAGCACCAGCTGGAGGCTGATGGAGTGTTGTGGAGGCTGCTGGTACTATGCCCAGATGTTGGAGGGTGGATTTGACCCCCCCTCCCCCACGTTGACTACAGAACTTCTAAGGTTACCTGCCACTCTCCCTTACCAAGGGTATAACCCCCCCCAACACACACACATGCATCAGATTCTTAACTTACAATATTTATGATTTACCAATTTATGTTACTACACTGACTCTCAATTTCACAATATTGTATAAACTTCGATGAATCGCTCGTCTATGGGTCATTCAATAATGTTAGCAGACTTCTAGATGTTACCACTGCTAGGCTTAGGCTCGGCTACAAGTACCTCTGGGAGTTTGTAACATCTGCTGATTTACATTTGACTAAATGTAAACTCTGTCAGCAGAACTATTAGCATACTTTGCGTCATTATATAATGGAATGTGAAAAAATTGCGGAATTTAGAAATAACACCATCAATTGTGTCCAAGAAATGTGTAAGTACTTCATTCATAATGATGTGCTGCCCGAAATTTTAGCGAAGTATCCAAAATTTGCTTACTATAGGTAATGCATGCACATGACTGTAAAGCTGCCGCCCAGTTGGGTGGGTGTGCAGCAAGACTAGTAACTGTGTGACTCACTATAGATGTAAAGTGCCTCGTATAGTGACTGTTGTGAGCCTCTTGTAATGTCACTTGTGACACAAAGATTATTGATGTGTGTAATTGTGTGGGTGATTAGATATGTATGTATACGTGTATACGTATATATATATATATATATATATATATATATATATATATATATATATATATATATATATATATATATATATATATATATATATATATATATATATATTTATATATATACATGTATGTATGAGGGTGTGTACATGTGTATACAACATTGATAATTTTTTAACTAGCGTCATATATTGTTATTTGCTTAGCTAAACGAACTAGAGGGTTCAGTTCCTGAACCGATTATGTGCCTCTGTAATCCTGTACACCACCGCCCACGGGATGGGTATGGGGTGCATAATAAAGAAAGAAATTGAATATGAAGTCGATTTAACTTCCAAACATATATTTTTTAATAAATGTTAAATGTTTTCTGGCTAGTTATGTTAGATTTTATTAAAAATACGTATTCTACTTGTTAACATTATAATTTAAATTTGTGATAATTTGAGCAGAGAAGTGCGACCCCTGGATATGCCAACAAACAATTTCCAAACAACGATATATCTTGGATAAGTCGCTCCACAACATTGACGCTTGGACCGTCGACTTCCTTTGATGCTACTTATTTAATAATGAAATTACATTAGTTTGGAGTAAATATATGTTTTCTCATGTTCTGCATTCAGCACCCACATTATAGTGAGTAAATATACCATATTACTTCATTACTTAAATAATGCTATGAGGGTTTGAGTAGCTTTGGGTATTTAGTGCACAGAATCTCCAATAGATGGGGCGAGAGTCGCCCCATCTCTCTCACCCAAGAGAGAGTCGAAACTTAATTTAAAATTGATATATCTTTGTCCTCGAACATGATATATTTCATTTGGTGCAATCATAATAATGTTCATATCTCGGTCTTTCTGGAGGCATATAAGATTTTAGGCTTTATTAGCGAATCTTTGTTATTTATACAATATATCGGCAAGTGCGTAGGCGTCTGCACTCCATGCCCGACAAGCTACTGAGTGCTACTATAAAAACATATGTATCTTCACTTGAGCTATAAATATGTCTATTGTAATGTATTTAAAATGAAGCTCTTATTTCTATCTTGCTTAAGACTTATAAAACATTTGTGTTTATTAACGAATTTACGTGAAATAAACATTGATCTGAGAGAGAGTTGCTCTGTCGTTCAGTCTGTACGGGGTGGGAGCTCCGTAATTTTTAAAATACATGTATCTTCATTAGAACTTTAAGTATGTCTATGGTAAAGTGTTTAAAGTGAAGCTTATATGTCTGTCTTTCTTGAGACATATAAAACATATATGTTTATTAACGAATTCACGTGAAATAAACATTGTTCTGAGAGAGAGTTGCTCGGTCGATCGATCTGTCCGGGGTCGGAGCTCGGCTATTATAAAAGTACACGTATCTTCGCTTTAAATTTAAATATGCCCATGGTAAGGTATTTAGAATAAAGCTTATATTTCTATCTTTCTTGTGACATATAAAACTCTTACGTTTATTAAGGAATCTGCGTGAAATAGGCATGGTTCTGAGATGAATGCTGCGGTTTGCGAGCTCGACAATGGACGCCATACATATCCAGTGGGTGTTATTGGACCCCATACCCATTTTATGGGTGGTTGGAGCCCCATACGTATTCTATGGGTGGTTGGAGCCCCATACCCATCCTGTGGGTTGTAGTGGACGCCATACTCATCCTGTGGGTGGTATTGGACCCCATACCCTTCCTGCGGGTGGATGTGATCCCCATACTCATCCTCTGGGTGGATGTGACCCTCATACCCATCCTGTGGGTGGTATTGCACCCCTTACTCACCTAACAGGTGGTAGTGGAAATATACCGATCCTGTAGTTGGTATAGTAGACACAATACCATCCTGTTTACAGTAGTTTACCCCATAGACATTCCAATGAACCATCGTTTTCTGTTAGCGTTCCTACAAAACATCCTTTAAAGATTTGTAAAGCACAAACTATGGTATATAATATTGATTGGTGAAGGACTGTTATTCTATGTAATCATTTTTAGTGCTTATTATAATTTACTAAGAACAATTAATATTTCTCAAAACAAAACTACGAGCCTTCAATAGGAAGTAGCTGATCTATAATATTCTAAGAGCATGGACAATAGTAGGTAAATTTCACAACCCATGTGGGACCTGAAAAGTACAATTTTCCTTATAATTGAACCAATCACGACTATTCTGCTATCTAGGTTGACGGACGGGTACTGTGAGACGTAAATTGGTACGTGAGGAAGAGTTTGGGCTTTGGAAAAAAAGTAACTGGGAATATATCACATATTTACTAATTCATATTCAACATATTGACTTTAAGCATTAAGTCATATATGTGCTGTCTTGTGTGAGAACGGGTTGCCTATGCAGGTATAACTACCACCAATGCTTGGTCTAACAAGGTATCACATAATCCAGCAAACACTACCCCACACACTCCAACAAACATTACCTCACAGGTAAATGGGGACCTACCCACAAAGATCCTGAGCAGTATGTTCTTTGCTCATTTAGAAAACATAGCAAACCCAGGGTCATTTAGATCTGTAATTAAAGAAATGTACAAGATGAATAGTCTCCCATTAATGGAATTCCCAGACACTAACTCCACTAACATCATAAAAGCCCTGGTGGACAGCAATGTAGCCAGCACTACCCTAACTGTGACTAACTCCCAACAAGTGCCAGCACCCACGACCCCAGCAACCACCAACAAGCCAGAGGAAGATGATACAACACCAGCAACTACCACTCAGGACCCCCGGAGACGGGCTACACATAAACAACAAAACATACAAGTACCACAGGACCAGGGACTCGCAACGATTCTCACTGATTCCCGCACACCCACACAAAATGTCACCCAAGCCTCAGTAGTGACCCCAAACACAATCAATTTCTTCTCAAGCAAAACAACCCACCGGGTTACCCACAAGACCCTCAGAGAGCAAATACAAACCCATCAAATAAAATTCCAACACAACATTCCCGGTGTCTCTACGAGTGACGTGTACGACCGGATAATGTCAAATACTTTTACCTCAAACCGAAAACCCATAAACATTCAACAGATAAGCAGCGAGGACTTTGACGCAATGCGCAATGGTTATAGAACGATCCCAAACAATCCACAAGGTGGAAGAAACCCATCAGATTCAACATAGCCATCCAGTCATTAACAATAATTCAACACAATGTTCTATGCTGGACTCCGCACAGAGCATTGGAACTCAGCAACTTGTACAGAGAAATAGACCCTGATATAATACTCATTAACAGCCATGGAAAAAAGAACAGTGAGAAGATCAAGATCTTCAATTACAAAATTTACCAGGTCAACAGAGCTGACCAGGCCAACGATGGAGCGGCAATTGCCGTTAAAAGAAATATTCCTCACAAAATTCTAGATAACTTCCAGGAAAATTTCCTGGCAATTGAACTCCAAACTACGAAAGGTATAATCTTCATAGGAACATGCTACCAACCACCAAGACGTCCTTACCTTCCCCTTGCCGACATCATGAAACTCACCAGAAGGAACAGACCTGCCTACTTCCTGGGTGATCTGAACGCCAAGCACAGAACACTGGGACATGGAAAGAACAACCAAGCAGGAGAAGCCATCCACAATATGATAAGGTACGGAAATCTAACCCACCTGGGCCCAGACTTCCCAACTTACGTCAGACAAGGCCACAGTGGTAAACCAGACATAATACTGTCAAACAACCACCACTTCCTAAACACCCACATAGAAAGGGGCCCTGTGAGCACAAGCGACCACCCACCAATAATAATGACGCTGTCAACTAACCCCATTCAGAAACCCTCACCACCAAGACTTCAATACACTAAAACTGACTGGGAAGCGTTCAAAAGCAGTGCACAGGAAATCAGTGTCACAGATTTTAATGGAAAGGAAACATCATGCATAAACGCCGAGTTAAATACATGGATTTGCACCATAGAAAAATGCATGATTGATCACATTCCCGTAGCTCACCATATAACGCTCCCACACCCAGCAGCCACTGAGGCGCTCAGGACACTGCAAACCAGATATAACAATCTTCTACAACTCATAACACAACACGGGTGGATGGATGAGCGCAAAAGACTACATAGGGAACTTCAAGATGAGCTGCAAGATCTATGCAAAACAGAGTACACCAAACAATGTAGCTGCCAACACCCACACATCGTGTCAGCAAGGCGGACAGCCCGCCTGCTTTCATACCTCTCACTGTATTTCCCACTTCTATACTTCCCTTCACCTATGCCTCTCCTTCCTCTTTACTCAAAAACAAAAAAAAATCCAAGTCGACTACAGAAACCCAGGAAAGTTCTGGAAAAAAGTAAAGACCCTGATGGGAAGCTCTTCTGAGGAAACACCCTACATCATAGACACCTCAGGAAATAAACTCTATGAGGAGAGAGAGAACAAGAACAGGAATTCAGGAAGTTCTGGGAAAAAATATTCAGGATAAACCCGGAAGAAAATTTAAATTTTTGCCCAATTAATGAAAGGGAAATTACAACTCGAGTCGATAACAAAGCTGCAGCACTACTCCCGACGCAAACAATAGATCTTAACAACATACGCGATGACTGCCACCTTATGAAACACATAACCATTGCAGAGGTCCATAAAACAATTATGGGTTTCAAGAACAAGGCGCCGGGCAACAGCAAAATAAATAAGATGGTATTATCCAACCTACCAGTGATTGCACTCCATCAATACACATGTATCTTAAATGCAGCTCTTGCATCTGGACTATTCCCCACATACTTCAAGAATGCCACAATAAGATTAATCCCCAAGCCAGGTACACCTTCAACCCAAACTGAAAACTACAGGCCAATTTCCCTCCTCGAAGTACCAGGTAAAATATTCGAAAAAATTATCAATCAGAGACTTGTGAAGTACATGGAAGAGGAAGGGAAGTATAACACCAGGCAGCATGGGTTTTAGAAACCGCAGAGGGTTTATACAACTATAGCCCTGATCTACGAGCATATAGCCAACGCAGTGTCGAAAAAAGATCAGTGTAATATAGTGCTTAGGGACGTCTCGAAAGCCTTCGACAAAGTGTGGCACACAGGCCTAAAATATAAGATATCTGAACTAGGCTTCCTGAGAGATTTACTGCTACTCTCTGCAGCTTTATAGACAATAGAACTGCTAGGCTTAATATCGGCAGCTACTTGGGTGACGTAATAGAACTGAAAAGTGGAGTACCACAAGGAAGCTGCCTCTCCCCCACTCTATTCAACATATATACAGCTGACCTACCCCAACCCCAACATGGAGAATAAATCACATACGCTGACGATGTCACCCAATTAATTTGCCAACCGGGCCCATCAAAGCCACTACTAGCCGACACGACCAAGGCGGCAATTGAACTCATAAACAACTTTGAGAAGCAATGGAAAATTAGCACCAACAAACAAAAATTTTAGATAATACACATTGCGAAAAGAAACCCGGACCCCATCATCCTTGACAACCATCCGATCCAATATGCGGAGGTAGGCAGAATACTGGGACTTATGATAAATAGAACAGGGATACAAATTCATGTAAGGTACCGACTAAACAAAGCCAAAGCAGCATTAGGAAAACTGAGAAGATTCCGAAGCCTCAGTACTAACATTCAGATCCACCTAAATAAGGCTCTAGTTCGGCCGCATCTAGAGTATCCCCCAGTACCACTACACACCATAAAGAAAAGTAACATGCAGAAACTGCAAGCAGTACAAAATAAGGCGCTAAGGAGAGCAGCAAAACACCGTCCACCATATGATCAGACAATCCAGGAGCTCCACGAACTCCTGAACATACAGCCACTAAACATCAGACTGCAGCACCAAGCCATCAGGGTGTGGAACACCATCCAAATGTTAGAGGACCCAATGTTTGAAAGATTACTCCAAGATGAGACGCCCCGCTCCCACAGCTGGTGGCCCAAGAGCCTCGATTCTCTGGACGAAAACCCCGCCCCACAGTATATAATCCCCAGATGAGTTATATATGTGTATATATGAACAGTTCATATATGTGTATATATGAACAGTTCATATATGTGTATATATGAACAACTCGATAAATAATATTTATGTATGAACAACTCGATAAATAATAATAATAAAATAAAGAGCCTCAAACAGAACAACATGTGTGGAAGCATCGGAGTGTGTATATATGAATGCTACACAGTATTCATCTATGGACATCCATATATGGTGAAACACATGTGAAGAACCTCTCACACACTCACAGCTCTCTGACAAGAGGGAGCCAGCTTAGCTTAGCTGCCAACACCCACACATGGTGTCAGCAAGGCGGACAGCCCGCCTCTCACTGTATTTCCCATTTCACCTATGCCTCTCATTCCTCTTTACTCAAAAAAAAAGGAAAAAAAAGGCTCCCCTTCCTACTCCATCCCCTTCCACCCATCCCTCTCGTCACCGGGTTCCCATTCATTCCCCAACCCGTGACCTCCCTCCCCACCCACCCCATGTCCCCCCAGCTCTCCCATCTCATGTCCTCATTGCCCCCCCCCCTCCCCCCGATTTCAGACCCTCTCAGCTCCACCATCCCAGACCATCCAAGGCCCTCATATTCCAGACCCTCCCCCCCCCCACCAGATCATCCTGATCTACCCTTCCTAGACTCTCCACACCCTCCCATCCCAGACCCATCCAGCCCCAGCAACAAAGACCATTCAAGACTCCATTATTCCAGATTCCACCCCCTCCCTTTCCCAGATCATCCTAGTCCCCCTTCCTAGACTCTCCATGCCGTCCCATCTCAGACCCGTCACTGTCTCCCTACTGCAGGAGCATCAAAGGACACTGAGATTGGACAGAAGAAAAGGCAGCTTCAAAGTAATGTACTCAAACATAGATGGGATAACAAAGCAAATGAAATTTGGGAAAGAGCACAAGAAGAGAATCCAGATATAATATGACTCACAGAAACAAAACTGCCAGGAATCATAACTAATGCAGGGTTTTCCCAGGCCTGACAGCATCAGCAGTCACCCCTGCACGGCCTGACAGCATCAGCAGTCACCCCTGCACGGCCTGACAGCATCAACAGTCACCCCTGCACGGCCTGACAGCAACACTTAACCTTTCCAGCACCTAACCTGTTGGCTTCCTTACCAACACACCTTCTGTTGGCTTCCTTATCAACTGTGGGAAAATCTACCGGTGATAGATTTGATTATTAATTCAAAAAATTGTATTTAATTTTAATTTTTACTTATGAGTGAACTGTATTTTATAATTTATTATCAACAGTAAACTTCTCTTCACACATTTTGCGGGGTTTCATATTTTCTTACTGTAATTAAAATTTAGAATTTGTCTAAGATGTTAAACTACACTACTACTGTCTAGTTAAAATTTATATAGCCTAAGCTGTTGTGACGTGTGAGAGCTGGTCCTCTGGCATGGGACTTAGTCCTCCACATGTGGTCCGTCCTGAATATGCATTGATGACGACCGTGGGTCGTGGGATTTTTTTTTATTTTGCCCCAAGGGGCGAGTTTATTGGGCAGCGCCACTCATCTTGTGAGTGGACACACCGCCATAGCAGCATGTACAACACTCCCCAATAGGAAGAAAACCCGCTGGGTTGTTCATCCTGTCACTTGCTCCTAGTCACAGCTGGGACTTGCTTAACTGTCTCAAGTGAACAGCTCCTCAAACAAGAAGATTAACATCTGTCAACCCCTAAAAGCTTACGTTATCTTGCGGGTGCAAAATGGGGAAATCTTTTAAGAACAATATCAATATTTGACAAATAGTGTTTTCCTAACTCAAACAATGTGGGGTTTATTATTCTACACATATTTCTAATGTCTCTCAGGTGTTCACATTCACGTAGATACTGGTCAAGGCGGTGTCCATCACTCTCACCACAGAATCTGTCGTGGGATAGTACAACTCTACTAATTTCTGGCGTGCTCACAATATACCTGGGAAACGATACATTTAACAAGAACATATATACTTCAATTGTTGCACATAAATGTGTTCAATTAGACACACTTACCATTGTGGGTGGTGTTTCATGCAGCTTAACGATTTAAGCTGCATTTAACTATTTTTGGCAATAATAATAGTACTAATAGAAAAAACGACAGCACTTTCCTTGTTCTGCAAGTTGCATTAGACTTGGCAACAAATTGTGACTAATATGAGTCATGTTATGGTCTGGGTCTTGCTGGAGTTAATTTGTGTTGTGGGAGGCCCCCTTGTGGGCTCAATATTTACCACAACAACAACAACACTTGACTCTCAGTGCCTTTGTTTACCATCACCGCTCTCCTCCCTCCCCGCTCTCGACCCGTCCAGAAACGGCGGGTTTAATTCAAGAGAAGTGACTTATTTACTATATTTAACTACTAATTTTTATTGAATATATGATTAATAGCAATAATTTGTTTATTGTGTTGTCAGTTCTGAGACTGGAAGATGATTAGTGTAACATTAATTAGAAACGTTTAAGAAGAATATGTAGCGGCTTTTCCCGTTTTCTGTATTATTTTTATGACTAACTAATGTATTTATTAGTTACATGCACTAATGTTAATTAACTGCATTTTATGGCTGTTACATTAGAGTTTTTGTATATGATGTGGGAATTTTCCACACCAAAGCTTCCTCTTTTGGATTCCTCACCAACACTCCTCCTGATGGCTTCCTGATTAACACTCCCCCAGTTAGTTTCTTTACCAACATTCCCCCTGTTGGCTTCCTTTCTAACACTTCCTCTGTTAGCTTCCTCACTAACACTCCTCTTGATGGCTTCCTCACTATCACTCCCCTTGTTAGCTTCCATATCAACACTGTTGGCTTCCTTACCAACACTCCCCCTGTTGGCTTCCTTACTAATACTACATTTTTTGCTTCCTTTCTAACATTCCACTGGTTGGCTTTCTTATTAACACTTTTGGTTGTTGGCTTCCATACCTACAATCTCCCTTGCTGGCTTTCTTTCAACACTCCCCTTGTTGGCTTCCTCATCAACATCCCCCCCCCCCACTTGTTGGCTTGCACATCAACACTTCCCCTGTTGGCTTCGTTACTAACACTTCCTTTTTTGGATTCACTACCAACACTCTCCCTGATGGCTTCCTTCCTTACACTCCCTTGTTGCTTCCTTACCAACACTCCAATTGTTGTCTTCCGTACGATTGCTCTCCCTGTTGGCTTCTTTACCCACACTCTCCCTCGTAGGTAACACCTATATAGATTATATTCTCTTATCTATATCTAATTGTCCACTAATTCACCCTCTGGCATTCTATTGATAGCTGGTCTTATATAAATTCTAATTGATATGATGCAAATGCATATACCCATATCCTTTCCAAGTGCTGTTTATTAGTACTGGCTTAGTGCTTTCTTCTGATAATTATATTACGTTTCATATCCCCCTGATAATTAACTTACATTTCCTACTAATTATCTCTGAGGTTATAGTTTGGCCTACGCTCCCATACATTAACAATGAGCTAGAGGAGGTAATTCTCCTCACACGGGATACATATACGCCTATAGGAGTAAACTGCTTCTCGGTGTGTATACACTGAGTTGACTTTGCTCGAGGACTATGTTCAAGACAAAAGTATACTTGCTGGTTGGTCAGTAGACTATTGTGGTGGTCTTAATAACACTACAGAGGTTTGTTACGGACCCGAGCCCAGCGTCATAGCACGGAGCTCTGACGACCACGCCATCTGTGAGTCAGCTCCCGAAACCCCCTCCAAATGGACGATGCCATCTAGTGAGGACGGGATATACCGGCCACAGGGGCTGGATTCCCGTCTTAGTCAGCTCATAACATAGCCGCTGCTTACCTCTGGTGAGGTGGCGCTTAGACAGCAACGCCATCTATGGAGTGGATAGGTGGACGTTTGTGTCTAAGCCTGTAAGTGAGGTGCCCTAGAGTGTCCCCAACATTAATGACGTGTCTGATTACAGAGTCGACCTGGGACTGCTGGATTGGACGATGAGGCAGTCTACCCAAGGCAGCCATAGTCTCTCCACGTGTTTGCTGCAGAAGCTGTGAGTCACCCCCGGACGAACACTGTTGAGTGCGTTAGCCTGCCTGTGACGTGGCAGTACCAGAAATCGTCTTATCTGGCGGCTGGCTGGTGGGAGAGACTGGCCACTGTGGTGCAGAGAGAGGAGAGTGATCTGCGGAAGCACACAAGGCTCCTGCCTAGGGCTCGCAACCCTAGTATCGATCATGGAGTGGCCTACTCAGCGGAGCTGATCGGAACCTGCCAGCTACAGGCTGGATTTGTGGTTGAAGGCCTCCACGACGGTGCACCCAGTGGGACTGTGATTTGGCTGGCCTGTGGCCGGGGTAGATTCGCCGAAAGAATCAGAGGATTCATCGTGGGCCACGACGAAGAGAACCAGGGCTACTCATCGTGAGCACTGTGGAGCATCCCGTGTCTTCGGAGGAAGACAATTCTGTACATTGTGTATTTATACCCCCCGTGTGACAGTTTATATATTTATTTATGGTGGTGGTGATTATATATATATATATATCTGAGCATTTGTATCCCTTCCCCTTTAATTTACTTGCGTTACGGAACACACCCCTTGAAAGCCACTACTAACTTGAGGCCGGATACCCAAACTCTAATAACATCAGAGAAGAATCCAGTTGTGACCCAATAGGGCCGTAACATAATTGGCATCCCCAGCGGGATCCGACCCCTTGTCAAGCATGTTTGACAGGGGTGGTGACGTAGCGCAATCCCCTGTAAATAATTCCCCCTGTGTGTAACTATTAGGATGTTATACGTCCTGTGTGGTGCTCGGTGTGATTCAGTGCAATATTGTAGAGTGCGGTGCTCGCTGTGATTAAGTGCAATATTGCGTAGCGCGGTGCCCGGTGTAATTACGTGCAACAGTGGCAACTGAAGTGCTCGGTACGTTAAGTGCTAAAGTGAAAGCGGTGTGTTAAGTGCTAGTGTTCCATCTAAGTGACAATGGCAGAAAAAGCGACTATCGACGATCTGGACGATGTTCAGGCCTTTCTGAACAGGGAGGACTGTCTTGCCAGATTAAAATATCTGGGAAAACAGGAACTCGTATTAGTAAGTGCCAATCTGGAGATAAAGATACGTGCCAGTGATTCCCGTGTGGAGATCTTGTCAAAGGTTCACAAACACTTGAAGGCCGAGGAGAAAAAGGAAAGCGAGGCACATAGTATAAAAGAAGGTGAAAAAATAGCTTCCACTGAAAAGGAAGGTAAGGGCAGTGATGTCGAAAGTGATGAGAGTAAACTGGATATAAGTTTACTTACTGTGAAAATGCGTGAAGTAGAGATCCACCGTGAAATAGAATGGAAAAAGCTAGAAATTGCTAGAGAGATAGAGAAGATAAAAAATTAGAAATGGAAAGAGAGAGACTGGGAAAAGAATTAGAGATAAGGCGTTTAGAATTAGAACAAGAAGAAAGAAGAGAAGAGCGAGAAAGAGAAGAAAAACGAGAAAGAGAAGAGCGAGAGAGAGAAGAAAAAGAAAAAGAGAGACAACATGAGCTAGAAGTATTGCGATTAGGCGGTGGGAGGCAAACAATGGAAACAAGTAGTTTCGATCCGGTAAGGAACATCAAAATGGCCCCGAAGTTCAACGAGAAGGAAGTTTCGAAGTTCTTCGCAGCCTTCGAGAAGGTCGCAGCCTCTTTGGAATGGCCAAAGGAGAATTGGACCATCATGATACAGTCCGTCTTGACTGGGAAGGCCCAAATCGCCTACTCCACGTTGTCCCTTGATGACTCCGGCGATTACGACAAGGTGAAGAAGGTAGTGCTCATGGCTTACCAGTTGGTACCTGAGGCTTACAGGCAGAAGTTCAGGAACCTGAAAAAGACCTCGGAGCACACGTTCACCGAATTCGCCACAATCAAGGAACGGCTTTTCCAAGAGTGGTGTGCCTCTCGGAAGGTGGAGACCAAAGAAGACCTCGAGCAGCTCATACTGTTAGAGGACTTCAAAGACTGTCTGTCTGGAGATCTAAAGACGTACCTAGAAGAACAGCAGGTGGAGACCTTAAGTGCAGCAGCCACGATGGCCGAAGAATACATCTTGACACATAGGTCTTCCACTAGGTATGTCCCGAAGAATTACCCCCGTCTGTTTGGTAAGCCTCGTCAGGAAGAGGAGAGACTCATCCCACAAAGCGCTGTGAAGACGCCCCCAAGTAGCCCTTGAAGGACCAGTCCTAACAGTCCGAAACACCGGAGTCCGAGGAGGAATATGGTGTGTTGGACTTGTGGGCAGAAAGGGCATGTAGCTGCTATGTGCCGAGGCAGAAGAGGTAGCGGCCCACGTAGGGAGGTGATGTTGATGAGCTGTGTGACACCACCAGCAGGAAGCCAGTCCATGACTATTCAGGAAGAACCAAGATTGTTTGCCCCTCACACTTCAAGCGGGTATATATCGAGTGATCATACTGGTAGATCAGTTGTAGTGCTCAGAGATAGTGGAGCAGCCCAGTCCCTGATCGTGAGAAACTCGTTACCCGAGGGAGTGAGTGTGGATGGGAGACAAAAGGTTGTCCTGGTTGGGTTTCCTAGGACGCAGTACGTCGCCCCCTTAGTGCCTGTACATCTAGACTCGCCTTACGTCAGCGGCACATGTGCGTTGGCAGTAGTTGATACCTTGTCTATAGCTGGGATTGACGTGATACTAGCCAACGACTTGGTGACAGATTGGAGCAACAATCATCCCAAGATTGTGGACGATTCAGCCGGAACAGCAAGGTCCGAGGTAACAGCAGGCATTGGTAATATCCAGGTACAGACGGACCCGGAATTAGTTAACGTGTTTATTCCTTCCTCTCGCCTACAGATTGACAGTATTCTAGCCGAGTCTCCTGATTCTTCTCCCAACAAGGAACATGAGGTTAAGGAGGCAGAAGCGACTGAGCGAGAAGAGAGGCCTTGGGTACAAACACCCACGGATACCCTAGAGTCTGGAGTGAAGGCCCCTGAGTACTTGCAGTATGGCAAGGTACAGCGTTCATTGAACCGGCCAGAGATTCCCCAGACGTCGGAGGTATGTGAGGTATGTGGGAAGGTTCTAGTGCCCTCTTCGGTCCAAACCAGGCTAAAGGATATAGCCGGCTATGGACATTACAGGCTCAGGAAGCTTATCCCTCAGTTAACCAAATGTTTCCTAGCGGTATTTTTTGTTCTTATGTGTGTTCTCAGTAAGGACCAGTGGACGACCCGACAGATGATGGCTCCCATGAACATCGTAAAGAGATCCCAAGGATTACAGACGTGCACTGTGAGTGTTGCAGTCGAAGAAGGGACCTGGAAGGTAATGGTAGATACAGGAGGTACGAGAGGTAATATTATGAGCGACTCTTTCCGACAGGTTGACACCCCCCGCGTGATTGCTGAGCCTAGATGCAGCGTTATACGGAACGTTGGTCGACCTGACAGTGGCAGAGCGAATGCCATCTTCGATGTACGAGCAGCCCTGTTGGGACTAGGTGTGGACCTAGTAGAGGCGTATGCTGTGAGTACTGATTTAACTATCGCTGTCACTCTAAATTATCAGACCCTTGTATTCCAGGTTCCCGTCTCCCTGAAGGACTACCGGAACGGTTCCAGAAATGCCGTCTGTGACCAGCCATCATCGGTACCACGACACTGGGAAGTGTCGATTCACCCCAGATAGAGTCTATAACAATCCTTACTCGGGACACGTGAGATTATGCCCATGCTTGACATCTTAGTGGAGGTGTGGAAGATCACATCAGGCAGGTCATCGCCTTCTATCTTCAAGGTGCCATTGTGCCAGAGTTTCTCGTTAGGACAGTTCTGTGGACAAGACATCCTCGCCACTCCAGTTCATAGTGTACGTGAGTCCATTTGGAGTTATACCCACGTACTAATTTGGTTTGTGTTTTTTCTTTTAGAAACCCAAACCAAATTCCTTTTGGTGGGGAGGTGTTACCAACCCAAGCCCAGTGTCGTAGCACGCACCTGTGACGACCACGCCATCTGTGAGTCAGCCCCCTGAAACCCCCTCCAAATGGACGACGCCATCTAGTGAGGACGGGATATACCGGCCACAGGGGCTGGATTCCTGTCTTAGTCAGCTCATAACATAGCCGCTGCTTACCTCTGGTGAGGTGGCGCTTAGACAGCAACGTCATCTATGGAGTGGATAGGTGGACGTTTCTGTCTAAGCCTGTAAGTGAGGTGCCCTAGAGTGTCCCCAACACTAATGACGTGTCTGATTACAGAGTCGACCTGGGACTGCTGGATTGGACGATGAGGCAGTCTACCCAAGGCAGCAATAGTCTCTCCACATGTTTGCTGCACAAGCTGTGAGTCACCCCCGGACGAACACGTACTGTTGAGTGCGTTAGCCTGCCTGTGACGTGGCAGTACCAGGAATCGTCTTATCTGGGGGCTGGCTGGTGGGAGAGACTGGCCACTGTGGTGCAGAGAGAGGAGAGTGATCTGCGGAAGCACACGAGGCTCCTGCCTAGGGCTCGCAACCCTAGTATCGATCATGGAGTGGCCTACTCAGCGGAGCTGATCGGAACCTGCCAGCTACAGGCTGGATTTGTGGTTGAAGGCCTCCACGACGGTGCACCCAGTGGGACTGTGATTTGGCTGGCCTGTGGCCGGGGTAGATTCGCCGAAAGAATCAGAGGATTCATCGTGGGCCACGACGAAGAGAACCAGGGCTACTCATCGTAAGCACCGTGGAGCATCCCATGTCTTCGGAGAAAGACGATTCTGTACATTGTGTATTTATACCCCCCGTGTGACAGTTTATATATTTATTTATGGTGGTGGTGATTATATATATATATATATCTGAGCATTTGTATCCCTTCCCCTTTAATTTACTTGCGTTACGGAACACACCCCTTGAAAGCCACTACTAACTTGGGGCCGGATACCCAAACTCTAATAACATCAGAGAAGAACCCAGTTGCGACCCAATAGGGCCGTAACAAGGTTGATAGGACTAAAGTATACATGCTGGGTATTCACCTAGTTGTGCTTGTAGGGGTTGAGCTCTGCTCTTGTGGCCCGCCTCTCAACTGTTACTAACTACTAATTTATTTATTTATTTACTTTTTCCCACACCACCACACATCCCAGGAAGCAGTCTGTGACAGCTGACTAACTCCCAGGTACTTATGCAACCCGAGCTCTTAAAAATAACGTCACTTTTGGCTTGTATGCCCACTATGGCCAAATTTGGAAGTAATTTGAAATGAAATCGACTCACAAAAGTGACGACTGTTCCGTTTTCTGTTTGAGTCGTCCGGCTTACTAGGCAAGCTTAGAAGAGGCAACTTTCCATTAACGTTTTTCATTACGTTTTGAAACTTTATGAGAATTTCCTGCCCACCTAACTTGTCAGAGGACCCTTAACTTACTGTTGTTGAAAAAAAAATCCAAAATTTATTTTCATTTTCAAATTACGTCCATATTCGGCCATACGGGCAAACGGCCAGAAGCGACGTTCTTTTTAAAAGGACAGGTTGACCTATTTACTGCTAGCTAGGTAACAGGGGCATCAGGGTGAAAGAAACTCTGCTCACTGTTTCTCGCCGGCGCCCGGAATCGAACCCGGGACCACAGGATCACGCGTCCAGCGTGCTGTCCGCTCAGCCACCGGCCCCTACCACCCTGATCGGGTGGTCAGTAGACTATTGTGGCGACCTTAATAACCTTACAGAAGTTGATAGGACTAAAATATACTCTCTGGTTGTTCAGTAAGCTATTGTGGCGACCTTAATAACCCTCCAGAGATTGAATGAATTAATGTATACTTACAGGCTGGTCAGTAAACTATTGTGGTTGCCTTAATAACCTTCCATAGGTAAATCGGCCTTAAGCCCAACTCCTAACCAGTTTTCCAATGTTGAAGACAATTAAATTCGCAAAGTAACAAAATTTTAAAGGCGCGTAATTTTTAGATAATTAAAGTTAAGGACCGACTATGCTAGGCTGCGATGTTGGAGAGAGATAAAATGGGATAACTTGCTTTTTGACGAAGCTTAATTTTATCTTAATTCTCTGAATATTTTAGTTTGACTCAGCACCAGGTAGTTTTCTGGTTTTATATCGTTCTGCTAAATAATTATAATTTAGAATGATACTAAGGTATTAGTAATAAAAGACGAAACTGTTACTGAAAATTATCATTGTCAAATGATAAGGTCTCTCTCTCTTCTGACAGATTATTCTACAAGGATAACGTAGTGTGCTTCAGGTCAAATACTAGAGTGGCCTATGACAGATAATAAATTTGATTAATAATTTGTCTGAGTTTATCTGAGGGCCACTAACACTAGTGGCCTCGGCGTGGACAGGAAGCCGGATTAATGAGAACGTGTCTAATAGGGATAAATGACAAGAATAACAATAGGGGAGTTATCCCCGGCAACGTCACCTGCTGCTTTCTGGTTTTCTAAAACGGATCCAGGTTGCAGGGTAGACTCATCTCAAATGTCGACGGTGTTGGACAAGGAGCTGGAGCCAGTCCAACACTCTGATATTTTTTAAAATTTATTCATTATTCTGGACAGGAAGCCAGAGTGTATTCATATACGTTTTGGATTTTATCGATGGTACTCCTCCCCCCCCCCCCTCTAAGATCGATCGAATTACTGACCCCGCCCAGGATGCCACCCGAAAACAAGCTGACTAACTTAAACAATCAAATCAAATGTTTATTTAGGTAAAGTACATACATACAAGGGGTGATACAGATTTTGATGGATTTATAGATAGAGCTAGTACATACAATGCCTAAAGCCACTATTACGCAAAGCGTTTCGGGCAGGAAAAACATTAAAGACTAAAACCTAATACTAATTGAGATTAAAGTATAAAATGTGTTGAGAAAAATATATAAATAAAAAAGGGGGGAACATGGCAGGAAAAACTAAAAAATATAATTTGGTCGACAAACATCATTGTTTAAAAATAACTGACATGGGTTGACATTATAGGGATAAGGTAGGTTACAGGGAGTTAATTAGGTAGTGCTTAGTTTTTATCTTAAACTGGTTGAGAGAGGTACAGTCTTCAACATGATTGGGAAGGTCAATCCACATTCTGGGTCCCTTGATTTGTAGAGCATTTCTAGTTTGATTAAGTTTGATTTGTAAAACTTCTGAGTACATACTCGCTGCTATATGAACAGCGGCATTAGGTGAAAGAAAATGTTCCCAACCATTTCTGTCCCACCCGTGATTCGAACCCGGAATTCTCGATTGTGCGTCGAGAACGAACCCAACTATACTACCTGGACCCTTAGACATGAACTAATCTAAATCACAATTCTGACATTTGCTCACGTAAGCCGCCCTAAGTTGAGACAAAGAAAAACTTATATTAATAAAATGCTATTCATAGTAAATGAATATGACATTAGTATCATTAGGTATAACTAATCAGTAACACTAAGAGTAGCTAGGTAAGTACTACTACTCTGCAAGGCATTAATATAATCATCTTGAGATGATTTCGGGGCTTTAGTGTCCCCGCGGCCCAGTCCTCGACCAGGCCTCCACCCCCAGGAAGCAGCCCGTGACAGCTGACTAACACCCAGGTACCTATTTTACTGCAAGGTAACAGGGGCATAGGGTGAAAGAAACTCTGCCCATTGTTTCTCCCCGGCGCCCGGGATCGAACCCGGGACCACAGGATCACAAGTCCAGCGTGCTGTCCGCTCGGCCGACCAGCTCCCCGGCCGTATATTTCATATACGAAAATACATTAAAATATAAGTCCACCATAGGCTCACCATAGCCTGTGCTACTTGAAACTTTTGTTCCGAGCCACTGAATCAAAAGCAACTCCGTTGCATAGTGAAAATAATTAAACACGTTTCATGCCCTAAATGCTATACGTGTTAGTGGCTTTGTAAGAACACAAATGTTATGTACTCTCACATTCCTATTGTAAGTTCTTGTACATAAATAAATAAACGTAGTAGAGTACAATTCTTTCTCTCCGTCCCATGCTAGATACTTGTTCATATATTCCTTCCATGTGCTATATAGCCATACTGGCTTAGCACTTTCTCCTGATATTTCTCCAGTATTGGGCAGCGCCACTCATCCTGTGAGTGGACACACCGCCATAGTGACAGTATTGGGCAGCGTCACTCATCCTGTGAGTGGTTACACCGCCATAGTGACAGTATTGGGCAGCGCCACTCATCCTGTGAGTGGACACACCGCCATAGTGACAGTATTGGGCAGCGCCACTCATCCTGTGAGTGGACACACCACCATAGTGACAGTATTGGGCAGCGCCACTCATCCTGTGAGTGGACACACCGCCATAGTGACAGTATTGGGCAGCGTCACTCATCCTGTGAGTGGTCACACCGCCATAGTGACAGTATTGGGCAGCGCCACTCATCCTGTGAGTGGACGCACCGCCATAGTGTCAGTATTGAGCAGCGCCACTCGTCCTGTGAATGGACACACCGCCATAGTGACAGTATTGCGCAGCGCCACTCATCCTGTGAGTGGACGCACCGCCATAGTGTCAGTATTGAGCAGCGCCACTCGTCCTGTGAGTGGACACACCGCCATAGTGACAGTATTGCGCAGCGCCACTCATCCTGTGAGTGGACACACCGCCATAGTGACAGTATTGGGCAGCGCCACTCATCCTGTGAGTGGACACACCGCCATAGTGACAGTATTGGGCAGCGCCACTCATCCTGTGAGTGGACACACCGCCATAGTGACAGTATTGGGCAGCGCCATTCATCCTGTGAGTGGACACACCGCCATAGTGTCAGTATTGAGAAGCGCCACTCATCCTGTGAGTGGACACACCGCCATAGTGACAGTATTGGGCAGCGCCACTCATCCTGTGAGTGGACACACCGCCATAGCAGCATGTACAACACTCCCCAATAGGAAGAAAACCCGCTGGGTTGTTCATCCAGTCTCTTGTACCCAGACACAGCTGGGACTTGCTTAACTGTCTTAAGTCAACAGCTCCTCAAACTAGAAGATTAACATCTGTCAACCCTTAAAAATCTTACGCTATCATGCAGGGGCAAAATGGGAGAATCTTTTAAGAACAGTATCAATACTTGACAAATAGTGTTTTTCTACCTAACTCAAACAATGTGGGGTTTATTATTCTAAACATATTTCTAATGTATCTCAGGTGTTCACATACACATATTTCTAATGTATCTCAGGTGTTCACATTCTCTTAGGTAGTGGTCAAGGCGGTGTCCATCACTCTCACCACAGATTCTGCAACTTCGCTGACCAACTGTTGCTTCCATTCCAAATCGCCATGGATATCTGTATTCAAGACGGATTCTCGCTATGACTGATTCTCTCCCGCGGCCACCACCTCGTCTTCCATAATGATTGGGATTGCCAGCTGCAACCATATTGTACCAGCATACAGATTCGCTGATTTGTGCTTCTATCCTCCTTTTCTCAGTTACCTTGTCACGGTGATGATGCCTGACAATACCTTTAATTCGAAACAGAGTCTTGGGTATGAAGTATTCAGTATGGTCTCCTTCAGCGCCTTCAGCAGCCAGCACATCTGCTCGTTCATTCCCACATATTCCAACATGGGAGGGGATCCACAGAAACTTGATGACTTTTCCCTGGTTGATTAGTACCCTCACAACTCTCTTAATTTCATACAGTTCACCAGTGTTGTGTGGGTGCGTCAAGCCAGGCCTGAGGTAAGTTGAACACTGACTCTGCGCCTCTCCCATTGGCAGCAGTTGACCACAGGTTGGCCAACCAGTATCATATTACTCACAACACCCAGCGTCTACCTCCACGCACTATACCCATAGTACTTGCCGCATGCTTATACCTATCAGTATTGTTGTCCCCTAACTCCCCTTGCCACTTCGGGGGGGTGGGGGGGTATAGGGTGTTTATGTAGCTTCAGGGCACCCATCCCCCCAGCCACAGGGCATGGCAAGAAGGCACCCCTAAGCACACACACACATACACACACAGTTAGACACTTGTGCAAGGAATCATTCAGAACTTTGTATACCACTTATGTCAGACCAATCTTGGAGTATGCAGCCCCAGCATGGAGTCTAGTCAAGCATAAGACTGGACTGGAAAAAGTTCAAAGGTTTGACACCAGACTAGTACCCGGGCTGAGAGGTATGAGCAACGAGGAGAGACTACGGTGATTAAACCTCACGTCGCTAGAAGACAGAAGAGTTAGGGAGGATATGATCACCACGTACAAGATTCTCAGAGGAATTGACAAGGTAGATAAAGACAGGCTATTTAACACAAGAGGCACACGCACTATGGGACACAGGTGGAAACTGAGTGCCCAAATGAGCCACAGAGATATTAGAAAGAATTTTTGTGTGTGTCAGAGTTATTGACAAATGGAATGCATTAGGCAGTGATGTGGTGGAGGCTGACTCCATACACAGTTTCAAATGTAGATATGATAGAGCCCAGTAGGCTCAGGAACCTGTACACCAGTTGATTGACAGTTGAGAGGCGGGACCAAAAAGCCAAAGCTGAACCCCCGCAAGCACAAATAGGTGAGTATACACACACACACATACACACGAGAGCCAGAGCTCAACCCCCACAAGCACAACTAGGTAAGTACACACACACACACATACACACACACACACACACTTTATACGTATTTTATACGTTTAAAAGACGACTTTATATACATAGTCACCTTTCTGCTACTAAATAAATAAGTTAGAAAACGTTTTGTGTTTACTGGGACCGTTGTCATGTAAACAAAGAAGAAAAATCTGTCTCCTCCCAACATTATTATTTTTTAACTTAGTAGGCCTACAGTCTCTGCCATTAGTCATACTAGGCACAAGTAATTGATCACGTCATTAGTAGTATGCCAAGATAATAGACCTAGCAAGTTTCTGCCTCAATGCCTAATTGGGTAACTATTTTCGTTATCTTTATTACCAATCTTAACAGATATATAAATATATTAGAAGGATGTGCAACCACGTGGGTTGGTGGAAAAAGCGACGAATTTCAGTCTTGCAGGGTTGGGGTTCGATCCCCGATGGTCTAAGTGGTTGGCCTCCATTCCTTCACCCCGTCCTTATATCCTGGGTTCAGCGCTTTCTGTTCATAATAACCCAATTTATATAAACAGGATATCTGTTTCTTTTTGTGTACTGGAATAATTTCTGCCTTCTTCCATAGGGACGACTAAATTGTTTGAACTAGGCAGAGTTAGTTGACGTGTTGGTGTCAACAGGGTTTATAGCTGCGAGATAAGGTCTTGAACTGACCTCATCTGGCCCCACAGTCTTTCCTGTGTCGAGTGTTTTAAGATGGTGACCTTCAGCCTCCTGTATAACCACTTGAGTCATCCTAGACACAGTGCTTGTAGCAAGATGTGGAGGCTGACGCTCAGGATCATGGACTTGCATCTTGGTAGCAAAGGGGTTTGCCAGTAGATCAGCGTTCACCTGATGGGCTGCAACAGTTCCACCCTCCCGGGTTAGAGGAAGAATTGTGATCCCAGATTGATATCCCGGCCGATTTTTAACCAGAGACCATCAGACCATGGATGGTGTCATGATTCAACACTTCCAGATACAAATTTTATTCAGGTTTCGGAAACCTGTTATAAGAAAGCAGAACATCAGCAATAAAAATGAGGGAAAATTCCTTGGTCTATACTTAGACAAGAGACTCAACTTCCACACCCACATGTAACACATAACCAAGAAAGTCTTAAAACGGTTGGGATACTCTCTAAAATCAGATATTATATACCTAACTCTGCTCTCCTCTCACTATATTATGCACTAATATATCCCTATCTTACTTATGGTATCTGTGCTTGGGGCTCAACCACTGCAAACTACCTTAAGCCCATCATCACCCAGCAAAAATCTGCAATCAGAACAATAACAAACTCTGATTTCAGACAACACTCAGCCCCCTTGTTTAAATGCCTAAACATGCTAAACATAAACTTACTCAACAAATTGTCTTGTGTCAACTACATTTACAAAACCCTGTTCTTAAATGCAAACCCTTTTCTGAAACTCTCCCTAGACAGATGTAATAGGACCCATAATCACCAAACCAGAAATAAATATCTATTTGATATCCCCAGAGTCAAACTTATTCTGTGTAAACACTATGCAAATAAAGGGACCTAGTCTATGGAACTCACTCCCTAACGAATTGAAAAGCTGTCCAATTTTGCCTTATTCAAAAACAAAACAAAAAAGTACCTAATTTCATCTTCATTGTTTCCTACCTAGTGCTTTAAACTCTCACTAAATCTAGTGCTACCCAATTCCCCAATATATGTACTTAAGCCATATAACTTTACCACTGTAATCAGTGATATCATCTTATATCATGGTTGTTATATTGAACGACCATGATAGGGATGATATGATGATTGATGATATGACAGCTATGATATGATGATACATTGATATCATCTTATATTTTGGTTGTTACATTGAACACATACTGTATATTGTGTGTAAATCACGAAAATCAACATGTGATGAAAAATGTGACAGTGTCAGACCACGAAGGAAGAATTGAAACCGGAATTTCCTTAAGTACTTTCGTATTTAATTAATAATATATCTTCAGAGGGATGCCTTCTGAAGGATGCCTACATCTTTCTGAAGATGTATTATTAAATACGAAAGTACTTTATGAAATTCCTGTTTCCATTCTTCCTTCGTGGTCTGACACTGTCACACTGTATATTGTATGCTACCCACTCCCCCAATATATGTACCTAAGCCTTACAACTTTACTATCGTAATCATTGCTATCATCTTATTTGTGCTATCAATATGCTTTAATGTGCCTACTAATCTTTGTCAAACTATCAATCAAGCTATCAGTGCTATCAATGTGCTTTATGTGTCTACTATTCTTTGTCATAAATTCTTACAAATGTACCTGTTAACATTTTATAAACTTTGCTAGAAATTTCCTACTTAAAATTATTTGTTAGATTAAGGACTTGCCCGAAACGCTATGCATACTAGTGGCTTTACAAGAATGTAAACACACCATGTAAGTACTCTTATCAACTCAATGCACCTTCTTGTACATTGGTACCTTCTTAAATAAATGAGCTGAGGGATGCCTTTTAAATCTCCTCCAGGTCTTGTTTTTGGCCTCAACTGCCATCCGGCAGCGATATCCAGACCAAGGTTGATCAGTATGCTTGGTCACACACTGTCGGTGAGGGATATCCCTATGCTGGAGGTCCAGTATACGACTGCTGAAAGCGTTTGCGTGGCTGTTCACGGCATTCCAATCAGTTGCTTCATGCTCTGAGCGGAGGGCTGGCCAGTTTCCTCTGTCCTATAGGCAGGTAGTTCGAACAGACTCTTCACCTCGATCTATCGGGATAACCAGTGTAGTAAAGACAGCCTTGTGGTCTGAAGAACCAACATATCCTAGAGGTCTGCAGTGAACTATGGTGAAGGTATGTCAGTTACAACAGAATCAAGGGACGAGCCTGAAATGTGGGTTGGAAAGCTAAATTTTTGTTTCGGATTGCAGACTGTTAAAAGTTCGTCCAAATCGCTCTGTGTGAAATTCTAACACTCCCTTCCCTATCCTCCCCCCCCCTCTCTCTCTCTTCTCCCCCTCTCTCTTTCTCCCCCTCTCTCTCTCTCTCTCTCTCTCTCTCTCTCTCTCTCTCTCTCTCTCTCTCTCTCTCTCTCTCTCTCTCTCTCTCTCTCTCTCTCTCTCTCTCTCTCTCTCTCTCTCTCTCTCTCTCTCTCTCTCTCTCTCCCTCCCCCTCTCTCTCTCTCTCTCTCTCCCTCCCCCTCTCTCTCTCTCTCTCTCCCCCCCCCTCTCTCTCTCTCTCTCTCTCTCTCTCTCTCTCTCTCTCTCTCTCTCTCTCTCTCTCTCTCCCCTCTCTCCCCCCCCTCTCTCTCTCTCTCTCTCTCTCTCTCTCTCTCTCTCTCTCTCTCTCTCTCTCTCTCTCTCTCTCTCTCTCTCTCTCTCTCTCTCTCTCTCTCTCTCTCTCTCTTCTCTCTCTCTCTCTCTCTCTCTCTCTCTCTCTCTCTCTCTCTCTCTCTCTCTCTCTCTCTCTCTCTCTCTCTCTCTCTCTCTCTCTCTCTCTCTCTCTCTCTCTCTCTCTCTCTCTCTCTCTCTCTCTCTCTAATCTTATCACAACATGGCACAGGGGAAAGTCAGAGTGACTTAATGAAGAAAATGTTCTCCCAAGCTTTGGAGAACATCAGGATGTTCTTGGTAGAGCATCAGATAATCATCCCAAGAGAAGATGGAAATGTGTCGCATACTCCAGGATTGGTCTTATATATGTGGTATACAAGGTAAAGCCTTACACAGGTTCCTGAACGCTGTTCTGATGTTAGCCAGCCTCGCATATGCCGCAGACGTTATTCTCTTTTTTTGTGGGCTACAGGAGACAGGTTTGGTGTGATATCAACTCCTAGATCTTCATTCTGTCCGTTTCATGAAGTACTTCATTTCTTATTTTGTATTCTGTGTCTGGCCTCCTGTTTCCACCGACTAGTTTCATTACTTTGCATTTACTCAGGTTGAACTTTAGTAGTCATTTGTTGGACGATTCATTCAGTCTGTCTAGGTCATCTTGTAGCCTCCTACTATCTTCCTCTGTTTTAATCCTCCTTATAATTTTTGCATCATCAGCAAACAATGAGAGGAACGATTCTATAGCTTCTGGGACATCATTTACATATATCAGAAACAGTATAGGTCCAAGGCCTGAATCCCGCACAACTCCACTGGTGACGTCTCGCCAATTTGAGATCTCACCCCCTAACAATGACTCGCTGTCTTCTGTTGCTTAGGTACTCCCTTATCCAATGGAGTACCTTCCCTTTCACTCCTGCCTGCATCTCTAGCTTTTTCACTAGCCTCTTGTGTGGTACTGTGTCAAAGGCTTTCTGGCAATCCAAAAATATGCAGTCTGCCCACCCCCTCTCTTTCTTGTCTGATTTATATTGCCTGGTCGTAGAATTCAATTAGTCCTGTGAGGCAGGACTTGCCATTCATGAACTCATGTTTATGCTGTGTAACAAAGCTCCTTCGCTCCAGATGTTCTACTAGCTTTTTACGCACAATCTTGTTCATCAGCTTGCATGGTATGCAAGTTAAGGACACTGGCCTGTAGCTCAGTGCCTTCTGTCTATCCCCCTATCTTGTATATCGGGACTACATTTGCCGCCTTCCAAATTCTTAGCAGTTCCCCTGTTGCCATTGATTTGTCAACCACTATGGAGAGTGGTATGCACAGTGCTTCTACACCTTCCTTTAATATACAAGGGGATATTCCATCTGGGGCCTATAGCCTTTGTCACATCCAACTCTAGTAAAAGCTTCCTTACTTCCCCACTGGTATTCTCAAACTCTTCCAGTGGTTCCTGGTTAACTATTCTCTCTCTTATCTCTGGAACTTCTCCTTGGTCTAATGTGAAGATCTCCTGGAATTTCTTATTCAGTTCCTCGCACACTTCCTTGTCGTTTGTAGTGAATCCATCTGCCTCTATCCTCAATTTCATTACCTGTTCCTTTACTGTTGTTACTCTCCTGATGTGGCTGTTCACCAATTTAGGTTGAGTCTTTGCCTTGCTTGTGATGTCATTTTCGTATTGCTTTTCTGCCTCTCTTCTCAACCTGACATATTCATTCGTGGCATTCTGGTATCTTTCTCTGTTCTCAAGTGTCCTGTTATTTCTATAGTTTCTCCAAAATCTTTTACTTTGCTGCTTAGCTAGCCTATATCTCTGATTGAACCATGGGTTTCTCCACTTCATTTCATTGTTTTCCTTTTTGGACTGGGACAAACTTGTCTGCTGCCTCCTTACATTTCTGCGAGATGTAGTCCATCATGTATTGGGCCGTATTTCCCCTGAGCTCCGTTTCCCATGTTATATCTGTTAGGAATTTTCTTATCTCCTCATAGTTTCCCTTTCGGAAGGCCAGCCTTTTGTTTTCAGTTCCCCTCCTCGAGTTCATTAACCCTTCTTCAACCAGATACTCAAACGCCAGTACACTGTTGTCACTCATTCATACTGTGGTCTCAAAACCGATTTCCCTTATGTCAGAATCGTTCAGAGTGAAGACTAGGTCGAGTTTCGCTGGTTCATCGTTTCCTCTCATCTTTGTGGCTTCCCTGACATGCTTGCTTAAAAAGTTTCTTGTCGTCACCTCCAATAGTTTGGCTCTCCATGTATCTTCACCTCCATGTGGTTCCTTGTTCTCTCAGTCTATCCTTTCGTGATTGAAGTTCCCCATGATGAGCAGATGGGATCTATTTCTACAGGTAGGATCTGTTTCTATTTCTATTTCTATTTCTCAATTGTGGAGTTAACTGCCATGTTGTTGTTGTCATACTTGCCTGGGTCTTCTGTCATTTAGTGGAGGTTTATAAATGACTGCTACTACTACTCTTGGTCCTCCCATTGTCATAGTGCCTGTTATGTAGCCTCTGAATCCTTCGCAGCCCAGGATAACCATCTCTTTGAAACTCCATTCCTTTCTTATTAGTAGGGCCACTCCACCTCCTACCCTTCCTTCCCTCTCTTTCAGTGTAGTCCTAGTGTACAGTGTAGTCCTGGGGAAACACTACATTCATTATGATTCAGAGAGTTTTGTTTCTGTGAGTCCGATTACATCTGGATTCACTTCTTGTGCTCTTTCCCTTAGTTCACTGGCCTTGCTTGTAATCCTATCTATGGTCGAGTACATCATCCTGAAACTGACTCTTCTGTCCTTTCTCAGTTTCTGTTGGTTCCCCTGAAGCAGGGGAACAGGGAGGGTCCGGGATGGAGGGCCTAGGAAGGGAGCCCGGGCGGATCGGGGTGTGTGGGGCCTGGGATGATGGAACAGGGAGAGTGGTGGAGGAAGGAAGGCTTGGGGGGGTTGGGGAGAAAATAGGGCTGGGGGGGGAGAGGGGGAAGGGTTGGTAGGGTGGGTGAGAGGGGGGACTTGGGGGCAGAAGATAAGAGAGGCCTTCGGTGGGGGAGGTGGGGGAAAAGGAGGGCTGAGGTGGATGAGGAAGAAGGGAAGGCTTAGGGGGGTTGGGGATACTGGATGGTTTGAGGGTTGGTGAGTACAACTAGGTGAGTGCACACACACACACACACACACACACACACACACACACACACACACACACACACACACACACACACGCGCACACCACATCTATACTCACATTGTGTGATTGTGTGTGTATGATAATTTTAACTGTACCTTAATTTAATTAAAAAAGTTTCAAACATCATTTTTACGTTTAACAATCACTACAACAATAACAATCTTAGTCACAAGTATAATACCATCTAACAAACAACACACCCATAGTAATCCCCTAACAATCAACACACCCCCATAGTAACTCCAGAACAGTATGGTAACATGACTCTTTTCATCTCTGACCAGTGAGAGCGACATGTCCGCACGCCTCGGAGCCTCCAGCAAGCGACTGATCCGGGCACGCTGGGCTGCTACCTCTTGAACACAAACTTGTACCTCTTGTACTAGCAAGTACCTCAAAATGTACCTTAACAATACCAATATTGTATTAATTAAAATAGCTTAGAAGTGGTCTTATCTTCTTGTTTCTTCCGTCAACTTTAACCATCCTGTTAGACTTTAGGAGATCAGGCTTTTTATCACACACATTTCATGCCCATTAGCCAGCTGCTTTCCTTAACAATAATAATAATAATAATAATAATAATAATAATAATAATAATAATAATAATTCAGAGTCGAGTTATGTAGCATTGCGAGGTTTTCGTGGGGGTGACTATGGCAGTGTCACTTGGCACTGTATTTTGGACAGCGATCGCGTCCCGCCCATGTTGGGCATGTAACCAACGGTAATTAGTCTGAAAAGTTGGGGAAAACTTGTTTCAAGTGTCTAGCCTCCATCCTCTGACAGACAGACATTACCATTTGAAAATGGTAGATGGGTACCCAGAAGTGCCCCGTTCATTGTCTGTCTCGTATGCCCTACTCTCTCCTCTCCCCATTCTGTTCTCTTCCCCCATCCACCCTCCCCATCTCTATTCCTCATTTCCCACCCTCTTTTTCCATTTCATACCCCCCCTCCTCCCCTTTTTCCCTCCAAGCCACCTCGACTCTCTTCCTTCTATAGATTCTATGGAAAATCATGAAAATGTTTTCCATTGAATGCTGAAGCTACTCCCAACATTTACCTGCGCATTTCCATGATTTACTTGAAAATTATGAAATTAATTCATTCATGTTAGAATGATGAGGAGGGAAGGGAAGGGAGAATCAGGCGAAAGCACCGAGCCATTACGACTATATAGCACTTGGAAGGGGTCAGGATAAAGATTTGGGATGGGACGGGGGAAAGGAATGGTGCCCAATCGCTCGAACAGCATGAAGCGAGACCGTCGCTCTACCGTCCAGCCCAAGTGGTGGGCACCATTCCTTCCCCCCCCCCTTTTCCCTGTCTCATCCTAAATCCTGCTCCTGATCTCTTCCATGAGCTTCTCCAAACTTCAACGTCTAGGGAAAACATATCCATTATTTAATACCTGGTTGATACCTGGTTGATGGGGTTCTGGGAGTTCTTCTACTCCCCAAGCCCGGCCCGAGGCCAGACTTGACTTGTGAGAGTTTGGTCCACCAGGCTGTTGCTTGGAGCGGCCCGCAGGCCCACATACCCACCACAGCCCGGTTGGTCCGGGCACTCCTTGGAGGAAAATTTCTAGTTTTCTCTTGAAGATGTCTACGGTTGTTCCGGCAATATTTCTTATGCTCACTCGGAGGATGTTGAAACCCGTGGACCTCTAATGTTTATACAGTGTTCTCTGATTGTGCCTATGGCACCTCTGCTCTTCACTAGTTCAATTCTGCATTTTCTTCCATATCGTTCACTCCAGTATGTTGTTATTTTACTGTGTAGATTTGAGACCTGGACCTCCAGTATCTTCCACGTGTATATTATTTGGTATCTCTCTCGTCTTCTTTCTAGTGTGTACATTTGGAGAGCTTTGAGACGATCCAATAATTTATGTGTTCTATTGCGTCTATGTATGTAATTCAAACTTCATAAAAATCGCAAAAGGGTTTGGCTAGATATTTTCTTTAACTGCGGCACTGGAACTGACCCAGTTCCCATGACTGCTCATACCTCAAACCATTCACTCTGCAAAGCTGGTTGAGGCTAGACCCAAACATCTGGTCTCAAACCTTGGACAGAGAAACAAAGAAACAGACCAAAAAATGAAAATCTGTCTCATAGATGTAGATTCCAGATAGAGTACCCTGCTGTGGCCGGGTCTCTCGTTCCCCTCCCTCTCCCTATTCCTGTCTCTCCTCATCTCCCTATCCCAGTCTCTCCTCCTCCTCTTTTACTCCCTTCCAATCTCCCTCCTTTATCTATTCCCTTCCAATCTCCCTCCTGTATCTGCTCCCTTCCAATCTCCCTCCTTATCTGCTCCCTTCCAATCTCCCTCCTTTATCTGCTCCCTTCCAATCTCCTCCTGTATCTGCTCCCTTCCAATCTCCCTCCTTTATCTGCTCCCTTCCAATCTCCCTCCTTTATCTGCTCCATTCCAATCTCCCTCCTGTATCTGCTCCCTTCCAATCTCCCTCCTATATCTGCTCCCTTCCAATCTCCCTCCTTTATCTGCTCCCTTCCAATCTCCCTCCTGTATCTGCTCCCTTCCAATCTCCTCCTTTATCTGCTCCCTTCCAATCTCCCTCCTTTATCTGCTCCCTTCCAATCTCCCTCCTGTATCTGCTCCCTTCCAATCTCCCTCCTATATCTGCTCCCTTCCAATCTCCCTCCTTTATCTGCTCCCTTCCAATCTCCCTCCTGTATCTGCTCCCTTCCAATCTCCCTCCTTTATCTGCTCCCTTCCAATCTCCCTCCTTTATATGCTCCCTTCCAATCTCCCTCCTGTATCTGCTCCCTCCCAATCTCCCTCCTTTATCTGCTCCCTTCCAATCTCCCTCCTTTATCTGCCCTTCCAATCTCCCTCCTTTATCTGCTCCCTTCCAATCTCCCTCCTGTATCTGCTCCCTTCCAATCTCCCTCCTTTATCTGCTCCCTTCCAATCTCCCTCCTGTATCTGCTCCCTTCCAATCTCCCTCCTGTATCTGCTCCCTTCCAATCTCCCTCCTTTATCTGCTCCCTTCCAATCTCCCTCCTGTATCTGCTCCCTTCCAATCTCCCTCCTGTATCTGCTCCCTTCCAATCTCCCTCCTGTATCTGCTCCCTTCCAATCTCCCTCCTGTATCTGCTCTCCTCACCTCTGCCCCATTTCGACCTTCTCTCTCCACCTTTCTCATCCCCTCCTTACCCCACACGTGCCCTTCCCCCCATCTCCTCCCTCCCTCCCTCCCTCCCTCCCTGCCCACACAATCACCCATACCCAGTGTCCTCCATCCCTCACTACACACGCCGTCATCCCTGCCCTCACACGCCCTTCACATCACTGTAACCTAAAGGTTGGCCCCAAAAGGAAAATCTGGCATCTTTCATGTTATACGCTTCTGGCAACGGAAAAGTTTATTTTTTTTATTGAGTGGCAAATCGAGATAATTATCTAGTAAAATAGCTTCCATAGATATTAGCCAATTCACACAAGACTAGTTACCTTTTAATTTTTTACTATATATATTGCATAACCTTGTAACGTTTGTGATTGGATTTTAGCAGCCACGTGTTTTCTAAGATATTTTGTAAGATATTGTTAATTCACTTTCCTTCTGTATTGAACAACTATTTCATATCAACAGTCAATTTGTTCGATAACTGCTCTTAATATATATATATATATATATATATATTATATATATATATATATATATATTATATCAGTAGGCATCCATCAGTCTCAGGAGACTATGGAGTTGCGCTCTGGTTGTCGGTCTGGAGTGCCTTACCAGGGCGCAAAGCCAGGGTAGGTTGATTCGGGGGAGAAGCTGTTACCCAGGAAGCAGGTTCCCCCTCTCCAAGGCGCTGAAAGTCTCCAATGGAAAGGCATACGCCAATACGATTGGTTCCAGCGCCGTCGCAGGAACTGTATATATATATATATATATATATATATATGTCGTACCTAGCAGCCAGAACGCACTTCTCGGCCTACTATGCAAGGCCCGATTTGCCTAATAAGCCAAGTTTTCCTGAATTATTATATTTTCTCAATTTTTTTTCTTATGAGATGATAAAGCTACCCATTTCATTATGTATGAGGTCAATATTTTTTTATTGGAGTTAAAATTAACGTAGATATATGACCAAACCTAACCAACCCTACCTAACCTAACCTAACTATCTTTTAGGTTAGGTTAGGTTAGGTAGCCGAAAAAGTTAGGTTAGGTTTGGTTAGGTAGGTTAGGTACTCGAAAAACAGTTAATTCATGAAAACTTGGCTTATTAGGCAAATCGGGCCTTGAATAGTAGGCTGAGAAGTGCGTTCTGGCTATTAGGTACGACATATATATATATATATATATATATATATATATATATATATATATATATTATATATATATATATATATATATATATATGCAAACAAGCCTGAATGGTCCCCAGGACTATATACAACTGAAAACTCACACCCCAGAAGTGACTCGAACCCATACTGCCAGGAGCAACGCAACTGGTATGTACAGGGACGCCTTAATCCGCTTGACCATCACGACCGGACAAAAGGAAGTGATAGCCGAAGCTATTTGAACCACTTCCCCGCCGGCACTCGGATGGTAATCTTGGGCATAGAATTTTATCAAATCACCTCATTCTTTGGGGCACACGTGAGGAACACAAATGCAAACAAGCCTGAATGGTCCCCTATCACTTCCTTCGGCTATCACTTCCTTTTGTCCGGTCGTGATGGTCAAGCGGATTAAGGCGTCCCTGTATAAACCAGTTGCGTTGCTCCTGGCAGTATGGGCTCGAGTCACTTCTGGGGTGTGAGTTTTCAGTTGTATATAGTCCTGGGGACCATTCAGGCTTGTTTGCATTTGTGTTCCTCACGTGTGCCCCAAAGAATGAGGTGATTTGATAAAATGCTATGCCCAAGATTACCATCCGAGTGCCGGCGGGGAAGTGGTTCAAATAGCTTCGGCTATCACCTCCTTTTGTCCGGTCGTGATGGTCAAGCGGATTAAGGCGTCCCTGTACATACCAGTTGCGTTGCTACTGGCAATATGGGTTCGAGTCACTTCTGGGGTGTGAGTTTTCAGTTGTATATAGTCCTGGGGACCATTCAGGCTTGTTTGCATTTGTGTTCCTCACGTGTGCCCCAAAGAATGAGGTGATTTGATAAAATGCTATGCCCAAGATTACTATCCGAGTGCCGGAGGGGAAGTGGTTCAAATAGCTTCGGCTATCACTTCCTTTTGTCCGGTCGTGATGGTCAAGCGGATTAAGGCGTCCCTGTACATACCAGTTGCGTTGCTCCTGGCAGTATGGGTTCGAGTCACTTCTGGGGTGTGAGTTTTCAGTTGTATATAGTCCTGGGGACCATTCAGGCTTGTTTGCATTTGTGTTCCTCACGTGTGTCCCAAAGAATGAGGTGATTGATAAAATGCTATGCCCAAGATTACCATCCGAGTGCCGGCGGGGAAGTGGTTCAAATAGCTTCGGCTATCACTTCCTTTTGTCGGTCGTGATGGTCAAGCGGATTAAGGCATCCCTGTACATACCAGTTGCGTTGCTCCTGGCAATATGGGTTCGAGTCACTTCTGGGTGTGAGTTTTCAGTTGTATATAGTCCTGGGGACCATTCAGGCTTGTTTGCATTTGTGTTCCTCACGTGTGTCCCAAAGAATGAGGTGATTTGATAAAATGCTATGCCCAAGATTACCATCCGAGTGCCGGCGGGGAAGTGGTTCAAATAGCTTCGGCTATCACTTCCTTTTGTCCGGTCGTGATGGTCAAGCGGATTAAGGCGTCCCTGTACATACCAGTTGCGTTGCTCCTGGCAGTATGGGTTTGAGTCACTTCTGGGGTGTGAGTTTTCAGTTATATATATTATATATATATATATAACTTTATTATTACTTACTGAAACATGGTTGAAAGATGATACTACTCAACTCTTTAACATGCCTAACTACTCAGCAATCCACAACTGTCGTCAACTTCAGAGAGGTGGTGGCACTGCTCTTTACTACCACCAAGAACTAACATGCTTAAAAGAAAGTAGAACTAGAGACTGCTATGGGGAGTATATCTTCGCCAGCTTCAGAGTCAAGGGTGCCGAGTCTATCCTGTCTGTGGGTGCAGTTTATAGAATTCCTAACACTGATGTGTCCGAATTCAACTCAAACCTTAGAAATCTAATACTTGATAACAGACTGAACAAAAACCACCTAATTATCGCAGGGGACTTTAATATTGACCTCTGCGAGCCAGAACACCCTACTGCTGTTAGCTTCCTCAACTGCATGAATTCTTGCTTCCTCATACCCTTAATCACTAGACCTACTAGAATCACTGATAGCACTGCCACGACTCTAGATCACATCTGGACTAATATAACCTCTCCGCTTACTTCAGGTATAATCACCGATAGCACTACAGACCATTACCCCACATTTCTCTTAACTAACATTAGCAAACCACCTCTTGAGTCAAGAGAGATACGTTTTAGACTACACAATGAAACTGCTATAGACAATTTTATAACTGCTACTGATAATGTCAACTGGGAGTCCGAGTTAGGTAACATAGAGGACATCAACCTAGCAGTTCAATCTTTTCTTCAAAAAACTCTTAGCCTTTATAATACCCACTGTCCTATGCTTACAAAACAAGTCACAACCAAAAGGCTTAACAATCCCTGGCTTACAAAGGGAATACTTAAATCTATTAATAAAAAACATGACCTTGAGAAAAAGTATAGGTTAGGAATTGTCTCCAAAGAATTCTCAAAGAATTACTCATTATTGCTATCTAAGATAATTAGACGAGCCAAAACTAAATACTACGAAGATAAATTTACCCAAATAAAGAGCAACATTAAACAAACATGGAGAACAATTTCACAAATATTGGGATCAAAGAAGTCTTTAAATAACAAACCGACTCTCCTGTCTAATAACGATGGTCAGCTTTCAGCCTCTGATTCTGCTATTGAGTTCAATAGGTTCTTCTCTTCCATTGGTTCATCCCTTGCTAATGATATTCCATCTTCCAGTACTGACATTAAGGACTATCTTACAGGGAACTATCCCCAGTCTCTGTACCTAAAGCCTATTAATTCCATTGACGTCAATGAGATAATCCTTTCCCTTAAAACCAAGTCTGGTACCTTGAGGAGATACCAACTTTAATCTACAAAAAAGCCTCCAGATCTTTAGCCCCTGCTATTGCTTTGCTCTTCAACAAGTCACTTGAACTCCAAACCTTTCCAGATATTCTAAAAACAGCGAGAGTAACGCCTGTCCACAAATGTGGTGATCTCACAGATGTTAACAACTACAGACCTATATCAATCCTGCCAAACTTGTCAAAAATTTTTGAAAAACTAATCTATAAGCAGCTTTACTCATATCTAGCCCAACACAATATACTTAGCCCTTGCCAATATGGCTTCAGGCCCAAAAAAAAGCACTAACGATGCACTTATTAGTATGCTTAACTCGATTCATACAGCTCTTGATAAAGATGAGTTCCCTGTTGGGTTATTTGTGGACCTGCGTAAAGCTTTCGATACTGTCAACCACCAAAACCTTCTTCTTAAATTACATCATTATGGTGTCAGAGGACACTCCCTACAATACCTCAAATCCTACCTTACTGACAGGCTCCAATGTGTTTCTGTGAATAATACAATTTCTCCCACCCTACCCATCAACATTGGTGTTCCCCAGGGCAGCATACTTGGCCCTCTCCTCTTTCTCATCTACATTAATGACCTTCCAAATGCTCCCAACACCTCAAACCAATCCTATTTGCTGACGACACAACCTTCATTTACTCCAGTCCTGATCCCCTTGCTCTAAATGCCACAGTAAATACTGAGCTAAATAAAGTCCATCTGTGGCTAACTGCCAACAAACTCACCCTTAACATTGACAAAACTTTCTATATTCTGTTTGGCAAAAATCCTCTAATCAAATAAATCTCAAAATAAACAATACCCAAATTTGTAACAAATTAGATGGCAAATTCCTTGGCATTCTCATTGACCACAAGCTGAATTTCCAGGGACACATTCTAAACATAGCAAAAAAAGTTTCAAAAACTGTGGGCATTCTTTCTAAGATCAGATATTATGTACCACGCCCTGCCCTGGTGACTCTCTATTACTCCCTTATCTATCCATATCTCAACTATGGTATTTGTACTTGGGGCTCTACTACCCAAAATCACTTACGTCCTCTAATTACTCAACACAAAGCTGCTATTAGGACAATATCCAATTCTGGCCCCAGACATCACTCGGTACCCCTACTCAAATCCCTGAATATGTTAGACATTAAGTCACTGCACATTCTCTCATGTGTACTATACATATATAAAATGCTAAACTGTAATGCCAATCCTGATCTCAAAAGCTTCATAGAAGGTTGTAACAGAATCCATGAGCACCACACCAGAAATAAATACAGTTTTGATATTCCTAGAGTACGACTTAATCAAACCAGAAATGCTCTACAAATCAAGGGGCCCAGAATGTGGAATGACCTTCCCAACCATGTTAAAGACAGTACCTCTCTCAACCAGTTTAAGTTAAAAACGAAGCTATACCTAATAAATTCCCTGTAACCTACCTTACCCCTCTATTGTCAACCCATGTATGTTTTTTGTTTTTGTTTTTTGTTTTTCAAATCAACGCTGTTTTAATGTAATTTTCTGTAATAATTTGTAATTGTATTTGTGCTGTTTTTTCAACAATGTTCCCCCCTCTTTTACCTCTATTTTTATTTGTACTCAACGCATTTTTTTCCTTTTACCCATTAGTTTTAAGCTTTAGTCAGTAGTGTTTTTTCCTGCCCGAAACGCTTTGCGTAATAGTGGCTTTAGGCATTGTATGTACTAGCTCTTATCTATAAAGCCAACAAACTTTGTAAAATCTCTTTATGTATGTACCTTTGCCTAAATAAAAATTATTATTATTATTATTATTATTATTATTATTATTATTATATATATATATATATATATATATATATATATATATATATATATATATATATATATATATATATATATGTCGTACCTAGTAGCCAGAACGTCGTAATCGGCCTATTATGCAAGGCCTGATGTGCCTAGTAAGCCAAGTTTTCCTGAATTTATATATTTTTACATTTTTTTCATATGAAATGATAAAGCTGGCTATTTCATTATGCATAAATTAATTTGTTTATATTTGAGTTAAAACTAACGATTTAATAGGACCTAACCTAACCTAACCTATCTAAACCT
>NC_091207.1:29127820-29130320 GCF_040958095.1 Procambarus clarkii
GCACAGTTCCTTCAGGCGCTTCTCATACCCCATCCCTCGTAACTCTGGGACGAGTCGCAATGCAAACTTCTGAACCTTTTCCCGTTTCCTTTTATGCTTCTTCAGATGGGGACTCCATGATGAGGCGGCATACTCTAAGACTGGCCTCACGTAGACAGTGTAAAGCGCCCTGAATGCCTCCTTACTTAGGTTTCTGAATGATGTTCTAATTTTTGCCAGTGTAGAGTACGCTGTTGTTGTTATCTTATTTATATGTGCCTCAGGAGATAGATTAGGTGTTACGTCCAATCCCAGGTCTTTTCTCGCGTCGTCACAGGAAGGCAGTTCCCCTTCATTGTGGACTGTCCCTTTGATCTCCTATCACCTAGTCCCATTTTCATAACTTTACATTTGCTCATGTTAAACTCCAGTAGCCATTTCTCTGGCAATCTCTGCAACCTATTCAGGTCCTCTTGGAGGATCCTGCAATCCTCATCTGTCGCAACTCTTCTCATCAACTTTCCATCATCTGTGAACATCAGCATGTAGGACTGTAGTCCTGTAAACATGTCGTTAACATATATTAGAAATAGAATTGGTTCCACCACCGATCCTTGAGGTACTCCACTCGTTACTGTTCGCCAGTCCGACTTCTCGCCCCTTACCGTAACTCTTTGGCTCCTTCCCGTTACGTAGTTCCTTATCCATGCTAGGGCCTTTCCTCCCACCTCCGCCTGCCTCTCGAGTTTGAACAGCAGTCTCATGTGCGGTACTGTATCAAAGGCTTTTTGGCAGTACAGAAATACGCAGTCTGCCCAACCTTCTCTGTCCTGTCTTATCATCGTTATTTTATCATAATATTCCAAAAGGTTTGTTAGGCACGATCTCCCTTTCCAGAATCCATGTTGATGTTTGTTCACAAACCCAACGTTCTCCAGGTGTGCAACTAATCGTAGCCTAATTATCCTTTCAAGTATTTTACAGGGAATGCTTGTCAGTGATACAGGTCTATAGTTAAGTGCCTCCTCCCTATCGCCTTTCTTGAAAATCGGTACAACTTTTGCCCTCTTCCAGCAATTGGGCAATTTTCCCAATATAAGTGATTCATTAAAGATCCTTGCCAGAGGCACGCTGAGGGCCTGCGCTGCCTCTTTTAGTATCCACGGTGATACTTTGTCTGGTTCAACTGCTTTAGTTGCATCCAGTGTTGTTAACTGTTTCATTACCTCCTCTGCTGTCACCTCTATATTTGATAGTCTTTCATCTAGGGTAATCTCTTCTAACAATGGGAGCTGCTCAGGCTCGGTTGTGAACACTCCATTGAAACTGGCATTCAGTGCCTCGCAGATTTCCTTGTCACTTTCAGTATATGCCCCCTCTGTTTTCCTTAGTCTGTCACTTGGTCGTTCACCGACATTTTTCTTCTTATATGGCTGTGTAGTAATTTAGGTTGCTTTTTCGCTTTGATTGCAATATCGTTCTCATAGTTCCTTTACGATGTTCGTCTTATGTTAATGTAATCGTTCCTAGCTCTGTTGCACTCTGTCCTTTGTCTTCTGTATTTCCTCCACTCCCGCCTGCTGGTTATTTTTGCCAGTCAACTCTCCTTTCCCAGATCTCTTGTCCCATGGTCACAAGTTTGAATTCCATCGTGTAGTCAAAGACAAGGACACAATGGTCACTGGCCCCTAGAAGTATTTCATGCTCCAAATTTTCGATGTCCTCTACGTTCTGGGTGAAAATCAGGTCCAATAGGCTCGGTGCATCTCCTCCTCTTTCCCTTGTGTCTTCCTTCACATGTTGTGTTAGGAAATTCCTGTCTATAATATCTCTAACTTTGCTCCCACCTTTCGTCCCCTCCATGGGGATTCCTTGATTCCCAAATTATCTCTCCATGATTTAGGTCCTCCATGATCAGCAGCTTCGCTCTCATTCTGTGAGCAAATGTTGTTGCCTTCTGCAGTTCATCTATACATGCCTTGTTGATGTCATCATACTCCTGCCTGGGTCGTCTACTTTGGTGAGGGATTGTAGATTATCAAGATCACAATCCTCCTCCCATCTGCTGTCAGAGTTCCATGTACGGAGCTTGTGCTCTCATTGGTAACTCAATTTCCCAGGTCTTCAAACTTCCATTTCTGCTTTATTAGGAGTGCCACTCCCCTCCCTGTCTCTGTGCCCTCTCTTTTCTTATCACCTGGTAGCCCTCTGGAATGACTGCATCCGAGATCATGTCATTTATTTTAGTTTCCACTATTACAACTGTGTCAGAATCTGTCTCACTAACTCTTTCTTTTACCTCTTCTACTTTATTATATATTCCATCAGCATTGGTGTACCAAACCTTGAGATTCTCCATGGAAACTCTGGTCCCAGAGTTCGCCCTTTCTCTGAGGGTCTGGGGGATCTTGGGGGTGTCGGGGGGGGGGGAATGGAGGCTTGGGGGATCTGGGGGGGGTGTCTGGGGGGTGAATGGGGTTTGGAGGGGTGCTTGGGGGCAAATGGGGGGGCTGAGCATCTA